>NW_026521498.1:0-9465 GCF_021234435.1 Artibeus jamaicensis
AGTAGCTCCAAGCCAACTATACTGCACTTGGGTTTGTGATATTGTGGAAAAATACTACCTGAAGTACCAGCAGGAGTGAACATGCTGTGGACATGCCATTTATTACTGACATTATAGGGGTGCACACCAATGGCTGGTAGCTGAGCAGTGCAAGAAAAGTGCACCCTGCCACCAGCCTTGGTGCCTCTATAGGTTTAGGGAGGAAGCAGTGGTAGTGGGGATGGAACAACAGTAGTACATGAGAATACTACAGGGTTTTGATAAACACAGGGGCCTTGAGAAGGCTGGGAGATACAAACTGTATTTCTTGTTCCTTATGGCTGCTGGCCAGGCAGCCACATGTTCTCTGAGTTCTCTGAGCTACCACACACACCACCCCAACATTGCAGATCTGGCAGACTCAGTGGGATTGCTTGTCAGGAAAGATGGGACCTTGCAGTTATGGACCAAGGCTTAGATGGCATTGATCTGCCATGCCCTGGGTCCCCTAAGGAAGCTGCTGCTGCTGAATGTGTGAACAGTACTGAATGGGGTTGTGATTAGAGAGCAGTCAGCCCTCTTATTAGGGCTTGGTGTCCACACTGCACTGGGGAGCCCTGGAGGGATTTGAGTGTGGGGAGGATGTGTAAGGAGTAGGATTGTGATTCTCTGACAGCTCTGGGTTCATTTGTCTCAATTCTGACAGGCTGGTGTGACCTTTGCGGACATTGCCCTGTACTTCTCCAGGGAAGAGTGGTGCCTCCTTGATGAAGATCAGAGACGCCTGTATCTGGATGTGATGCTGGACAATTTTGAACTACTATCCTCACTGGGAAAGACCCACAGTTGCTTAGGCAGTATTTCTTTTCAGTGACAGTCGTGGGTTTTGGAAAGTCTCTGGAACAAATACTGGTGGAGAAATACTGATTTTTGTTTTCTTTTTATACTATGTTGTAGACAAAGGGATTTGTTCTGTATTTCATGCCAAGAAACTCTGCGGGGTCCCCTCACTGTGGGAGGTTCACAGATGTTGCAGGGGCTTCTTCCATCCTTAAAACAAAAATGTTTATTTTTTTTCACAGAACAACCCAGTAAGTTCAACCTTAGAGCAGTTACTGTGGTTGCAAAAGGTAATGCTGACCCTTGTTTTTGACTGTAGCCATCTTCAAACATGTTTGCTAACCCGTCTTCGAGTCATTCTGTGCTGTTCTATGTTTTTGCATTTTTGCTTTGATGCTTGTTTTTTTGATTTGTTCGTTTGCTTGTTAATTTATTTTAGAGAGACAAGGAAAAGGAAGAGAGAAAGAGAAAAAAATCATCAATTTTTTGTTTCACTTATTTATGCATTCATTGGTTGCTTCTTGTATGTGCCCTGATGGGATCAAACCTGCAATGTTGGCATATGAGGATGACACACTAACTGACCAAGTCACCTTGTCAGGACTGATTTTTTTATTAGTCTTAATTGGGTTTTTGTTCCATTGTCCCATGAGTGATTCTGTTTGTGGATAGCTGTTTACTTGTTCTGAAAGAAGGGAGAATTCTAGTATTTCTTAATCGGCCATCTTCTAGAAGTCACTCACATAAATCTTTTTTGTGTGGTATATTTTGTGCTTTGATGTTCTACCCCACTGCTGGCCATCCACCTCTTCAGTTTTTTTCTCTTATAATTCATATCATCTGTAATGGCTCAATTGGGATTTAAGGGGAAGAATCATTTGTGCAACCCAAAAGAAACATGACTCCATCTATGGCAGAGTGGACCCATGGACTCAGAGGCGGTTATGCCTTGTTGAAGGGTTGTTGGAGAGGGTTTGAGGCATGAGCTTTGTTAAGGTCATAATTAGGGACCTGTTTTGTTACCATTACCAGGTCCTTCCCATTCTACTTATTCTCGTTTATTGTTGATACTTTGTCAACTATTCAGTTCTAAGTTACATATTTATGCTCTAGTACAATTGATGTTGATGTGTCTGAGTTCATTCAAATTATCCTACACACCCTCACATCTCCAGTTGGAAGGTCCTACAGGAAGCCATTTGTGGAAGAACCACTAGTAGACCAAGACTCTCTTCCCTGGGTTTCATTCTATTCTTTTGTCACCTCCTTGGTCAGGTCACCACCACTGACTGATTTTGGGGGCCAAGTTCTTCAATGTCTGACTCACTTGTATCGAAAATGGTTTTAGAATCATCCCTAGCTTTGGGAGATGGCCATGTGAGATGAGGATATTCTTTTTTTTTATAAGGTCAACATATGCTTCACTAGCTTTTTCTTTTGTTCAGGTTGCTATTGTGGAGCAGAGGATGTGGAAGCACTGATTGAACAGAATGTTCCTGTTAGAGTTTCAGAAGCAAAGAATCTCAAGGTAGCTTTGCCTTCCCAGAAGAGCAACCCCTGTGAGTGTTGTGGACCCATCTTGAGGCATATTTTCCACATGATTGAGCATCAGGAAACACAACACAGCCAGAAACTGTTGAGGTGTGGGGCACGTGCAAAACAATTTTATTTCAGTACAAAGTGTCACCAGCAACAGGTGCACCACGTGAGAGAGAAGCCTTTCATAAGTGATGTGGACAGGATGTCACTGGCTAAGGGTTGCGGTTATAATGTGTCCCAGGAACTTTTTACCTGTAGGGAGGTTGAATTGGACATCCTTACCAAGCCAGAACAATTCCATCAAGAGGTTACTAACAACAGGGAAAGGCTGGATGAAATCTCGACGTCTCAAGTGATTATTGAATGAAAAAATTATGAAACCTTTAATGAATGTGAAAAAGCTCTTGGACGCAACAATGCATATGTTCAGAAAAAGGGCATTTCTACCTAAAGACAGTGTTTTGTGTGCCACAATTGTGGAAATTATTTTACTGGAATTCCTAGTTTTTGTTATCAGAGAGTTAAGGCGGGGACAAAGGCTATATCAGTGCAATGAATGTGGTAAATCATTTACTAGGAACCATTCTCTTTATGTACATTAGAGAGTTACTACCAGAGAAGGGGTGTATCAGTGCAGTGAATGTGGGAAATCTTTTATCCGAAACAGTGAACTTCATTCTCATCAGAGAGTTCATACTGGAGAAAGGCCTTCTGAGTGCGGTGAATTTGGGAAATCTTTCATGCGAAAGAATGAACTTCGTTGTCATCAGACGGTACACACTGGTGAAAGGCCTTATCAATGCAGTACATGTGGGAAATGTTTTAAAAGACTCTATAACCTTTATTGTCATCAGAGACTTCACACAGGAGAAAGGCCTTATGAGTGCAGTGAATGTGGAAAATCTTTCATACAAAACCAACTTCATTGTCACCAGAGAGTTCATACTGGAGAGAAGCCTTATGAGTGCAGTACATGTGGGAAATCTTTTAGCCGTAGCACTGGCCTCCGTTATCATCAGAGAGTTCACACAGTACAAAAAGCCTTATAAATACAGTTAATGTGGGGCATCTTTTAGCTAAAATTCTAATCTTCTTCCACACACAAGAGCACATGGGGAGAAGGTCTTAAATGTGTACAAAATGTACAGGGATTTTTGTGTGTGTGTTCCTAGTATAGGGCATTTTTTTAAAAGATATTTATTTTTTTGGAGGGGAAAGGGACGGAGAAAGGGAGAGAAACATAAATGTGTGGTTGCTTCTCAAGCACCTTCTGCCAAAGACATGGCCAGGAGCCCAGGCATGTGTCCTGATTGAGAATTGAACCAGTGACCCTTTGGTTTGCAGGTTGGCACTCAGTCCACTGTGCCACACAAGCCAGGGTTGTAGGTGAACTCTTTGAAGCTTTGTTTGTGTAACAAATCTCATATGGCCAAATACAAACAGTAGGGCACTTCCCCAGAATTTTTTTTATATAGGAAGCATTCGTGTCAGTGATGCACTTTCTTCATTTACCCAGGTCCCTTTCCAGATTCATGTCACTGCAAATTTTCTTTGCTGAAGATATTTTACCTGCAGCACCTGTAAGGGTTTCCAGAGATGCATGCATTGTCATCGTAATGTGCTCAGAGAAGGTAACTATTCTCTGATTTGTGGAACAAAACTAGGAGTAGCCTAACTTTTTAGGGCTTTATTTCCTAAATAGGAAATAGTTAATAGCTGTTAATGCTAGGATTGCCATTTTCCATCATCTTGCCTACACTTGTCTCTGTGTTTGAGGACAGTTGCTCTAAAAGGTTGGAGGTGATATCTCACTGTGTTTTGGATTTGAGTTTTCTCCAAGGGAGGAGCCGGGAATTATGAAGCTCTCTTCCGTTGTATCTCACTGCAGTGTCCTGGGCAGGGACAAAGTCAAATGTGAGCAAATTGCCTTAAACTTTGCTATAAGTTTTGTTTAGTGTTTTAGGGGTAGGCATTTGTGTTCAGTGCTATAGCTTCTTACCTGGATCTTAAAAATTTCCCCAAGGCTTTTTGTTTTTCTGTTGTTGTGAACTTGGTGTGTTCATGGATCATCAGTGGACCAGAGATTTCTGGGTGCCTCCTTTTTCTTTTTTGAATGGAAAAGTTTATTGAGGTGTTAGTGTTGTGTTCCATCATAACATATGGGGAGGTATTTACTTACGGTGTTGAATCAGAGGAGTCTTACTAGATTATTATATTCATTTCTAAAAACAGACAAGGAAAAGGTCATTAATTCCCAACACTACACCTCCAGGGTCTGGCTCAGTACATCTTCCTCACTCTAGTTGGAAAACTGCATGGAATGAACTCATTTGAGTAGTCCTACACTGGGCAGTTGTCATCCATGGATGAGGCATGCAGGGGTGGGAAGAAAACCTGTGGAAAGATGTTCTGGTCTAGTATTTTCAATATTTTGCAAAAAATTCTTTTTCATAAAAGATGAGGATTAGGTAGCTGATAACTTAGCTATCTTCTTAATATGAATTTTCCTAAAGTAGGTCATAGAGTAACACATTCAAGTCTAGGGAGGGTGACGTACCCTAACTTTATAGGGACAGAAGCTCTTGTGCTTGGAACCCTCTTAGAGATCACACTGTGTATCTCTTCATCTGGCTGTTCATCTGTAACCTTTATGATATTCTTTAGTAAATTGGTAAACACAAACATGTGTTTGCCTGAGTTCTGTGATATGAGCCACTATAGCAAATTAATTGAACTGGAGGAGGGGTTGTGGGAAACTGTATTTGAAGCCAAGGAAGAAGTAGGTAACCTGGAGAGTTACTACATTTGATTGGCATCTGAAGTGGGATTGGAAGCAGCTTGTGGTACTGAAGCCTCAACCTGTGATATCTGACACTTGTCTGTGAATTGATCTAAATTGTAGGACATCCAGGTGGTGTAGAGAATTTCTGGTGTGGGGAATTCTCCTCACCACATGTAATTATACTTTTGGTGACCAGGAGTGTTGTGATGGCGGAAGTAGTGTAAGAGTAAAAGAGAAACCCAGGAGTAAGACTAAACTGTAGTTTTTTCCGAAACAGACCTCGAATGAATTCAGCCTAAGATCCAACCCTAAACTCTCTAGGGTCTTCTCTGCCATATGGACATCAGACATCATGGAAACTGCATGTACCCTAGATGTTCCTGTCTAACTAGTCAAGGGCACAGTCAACTTTCTGTTTTGCTCAAACTGATGGATCTAATTCATCTTATGCCAGGTTGAATAGATTCTGGCCTCAGAAAACTTCAGTAGCTTTGTCTTTGTGAACATCTCTTGTAAAGAGAGGAAGGCACTGTGGTGCCCATAAGATATTTCTGTTTTCTCCTACCCAGCAGAGTCATAGCAACCATTATAGCCAGTGCAGTCAATTTATGATTACACTCTATGAGGTCATAGAACCTGGGCAAAGACAGAATTTGGACTTCCAGAAATGACACAGAATCCTGGCCACACATTCCTCCCGGCTGGTTTTGGTGTTCCTAGAGATAGCAAAGGAGGGACTTGGGGAGAGAGCACTGAATTAGAAATAGTTTAGTATCAGAGTTCAGCCTTTGGCAGCTGCCAGTGCAGAGGCTCAAGGTCTGGTGAGCTTGATTCTATATGAATCTTGAGTGAGGGGCCTGTGAGGTCAATAAAGCACAAATGCATGTGAATATCCATGTTTGGGGGTTACAGAAAGATCTGGGCATTAATTTGGGGCCCTTGGTTAAGGATTAATCTGAAGAGATGATCAACTAAAGGTCTCATGGTCAGGGCTTAAGGTCTCTATGTCAACCCTGCTAGGCTTCGTGATGGAAAACTGTGAGAGTTGTGTAGCAATGAACCCAGCTTGTCATCTAGGTTAGCTATTTTTTCTAAATGTAATAAAAATCAAGGAAGAGTGTCAATGGACAAGAGTTTCTATGGTAAATTTCGTATTTAATTTGAGGTCACTATTTGGGGAGTGCAGGTTCTGTTTGGGTTCAAGAACATAGCAGTCTGGAAGTTTGGAAGCCCATAGGCCCAGGCTAGTAGGTGTGTTGAAGCTCAGGTTTTAGATATTGGAAACATTTCCTTTTAAGTTTTTCAAATCTCAGTCCCTTCTCAAGGTTTCTATTAAAAATTGTCTCCTATAGAAATTGAGATCTTGCTCCTCAGCATGTATGGTCAGTTTGGCTGCAATAAACTCATAAAAAAATTGCTTCCTACATCCATTCTCCTCACTGTCCTCACAAATCAGAGTAGTTCACTGTGAGAAATGGTGTGTCTACAAGTAATGATAAAACTTTTGTTCATCTTACACCATAATTTATTCTTGAGTATTTCCTTTCAGGTTTGTTAGACACAAGTAATAAAACAAAACCATTTTCCTAAGTTTTACTCATTAATGACACCATTTCATTAATTTATTAAAATACTACCTTTGTAAAAATTGAAATCATGTATATAAACATTCATTCAAGTATCTTCCAACATGGCCGTAGTTTTTTGCATTGTCTTTTGTAAATAGAGCTCCCGTTACTCCACCTTATCACCAGCATTTCATCTTTTCTGTCTTTGGATTTCAGCAATTCTAATGGCAGGGTAATTGTACTAATCACATCAAGTACAAAATTTTACTTCCCTAAGAACAAATGATGATGACCATCATTTCATATACTTATTTGCCATCTGCTTGTATTTGCTTAGAGTGTGTTTTCAGGGTCTTTGCCTGTTTTTAAAGTTGCTGACTTATGAATTCTTTCTATGTTCTAGATACCAGCCTTCTATCTGATTAAAAACTTGTTTGATAAATTTGTAGAGATCCATTTATTTATGTATTACTATAGACCTCTAAATGTTCTTGTATTATTTGTTGGGAAGTGTATCCTTTCTCCATTGAATGGCCTTTCTACATTTGTCAAACAGTTGAGTGTATTTGACTTCTGTGTTTTTATTGTGGGACCTCTATTCCCTTCCATTTATTTTTATGTTTATCCTTTCAGAAATACTATTAATACCAGTACTACCTATAAGTCTTGAAATATGATATGAGCCCTGTTTGATGGTTCTTTTTGGTCAGAATTATTTTTGCTATTTTCAGTGTAGAAATCAGGCAAATATTACTGTTACTAGGAAATCATGTCGCTATTTTTTTAAGTCATTTATTTTTTAAATATATTTTATTGATTATGCTATTACAGTTGTCCCATTTCCCTCCTTCATTCCCCTCAACCCTGCACACCCTCTCCCAGCAGATCAGCAGACAGTCTTATGGGAACTCCTTTATAGGTAAATGTCTCCTTTTCTCTTGCTGCCTCTAAGATTCTCTCCTTCATTTTAATCTTAGGTAATGTAATTATGATGTGCCTTGGTGTGTTCCTTCTTGGGTCCAACTTCTTTGGGACTCTCTAAGCTTCCTGGATTTCCTGGAAGTCTATTTCCTTTGCCAGATTGAGGAAGTTCTCCTTTATTTGTTCAAATAACTTTTCCACTTGTTGCACTTCCTCTTCCCCTTCTGATACCCCTATAATTTGGATGTTTGAATGTTTAAAGATGTCCTGGAGGTTCCTAAGCCTCTCCTCATGTTTTCGAATTATTTCTTCATTCTTTTCTGTTTGGTTGTTTCTTTCTTCCTTCTGGTCCACTCCATTGATTTGAGTCCCAGTTTCCTTTCCATCATTATTGGTTCCCTGTGCAATTTGCTTCATTTCACTTAGGTTGGCCTTCATTTTTTCATCTAATTTGTGACCAAATTTAACCAATTCTGTGAGCATCCCAATCACCAGTGTTTTGAACTGTGCATCTGATAGGTTGGCTGTCTCTTGGTTGCTTAGTTGTATTATTTCTGGAGCTTTGATCTGTTCTTCTGTTTCAGCCATTTTTTTCCCCTTGGTGTGCCTGTTACCTATTGAAGGGCAGAACCTTAGGTGTTCACCAGGGTGGGGCAACCCAGTTGCTGGGTTGTGACACTGTATGCTGGTGAGGAGTCCAAGAGGGAACAATGGTGCTTGCTCCATGTCAGACCTCAGTCCCTTCCACCACTTTCCCCAATCAAACTGGGCCTTTCTGGTGCTGATTCCCAGGTGGGTGGGCTTGTGTACATTCTAGGACCCTGTGGGTCTCTCCAACAAACTCTCCTGTGAGGCTGGGAGTCTCTCCTTGCGTGTCAACCCCCACCGGTGTTTTCAGGTGGTGCTTTGAGGCTTGATTTCCTGGCTCTGGGACCCTGGGTAGTGTGGTCTGTCTTGCTCCCCAGTTACCTGGGCACGAATGTGGGACTGCCGCCTAGTCAGCCAACCACCTTGCACACAGTGCCTTGCTTCACAATCGCCACCTCACTGGGTCTGCCCGTTGCCATCCCATGCCCAGAGTTCACCCACTGCTGTTTTGTGTGCCTGGGGTGCCTTGCATGCCTGGTGTCACCAATTCTTGTGACCCATCTTAGCCTGGCCACCTGACTCCACCCCGCCTACCAGTCTGGATGAATGTGTCTATTTCAGCTTCTTGGCTGTCTGATTTCCATATAATTCAATTTTCTTGGAGTTTCGGTTGCTATTTTGTTTCTAAATTTTTGTTGTCCTTATTTTAGTTGTGCAAGGAGGCACAGTGTGTCTACCTACACCTCCATCTTGGCTGGAAGTCTTCCATTTTGCTATTTTCTATCTCTAGATATGGTGTAATGAGAAAGAGACTTAAATTCCTTTTAAGATATCTTTTCTAAAATTCACAATTCCTGTTTAATGAGAAAAACCTAGACCAAACCAAAAGATGGATTAGTATACAAAATACATGATTAGTACTCCTCAAAATAATTGAGGATATAAATGAGAAAGACTGAGTAATGGTCACAGAACAGAGAAAATCAAGGAAACATGATGTCTCCTTGTGAAATCCAAGGAAAATCTGTAATTTTGTTGAGTATTAGTGTTAACTTTTCAAATTGACAAGTGCATCATGATTATATAAAAAGTTCACAGAATGGGGAGTCGATTGAAGATATATGTGAGCTCTTTACAAAGTACCTTGTGACTTTTGTGTGAACATAAAATTTTTCAAAAATGAAAAGCTTATTAAAAGTAGGTATAATCTATGTCAATTATACCTCAATAAAACTGGCAAAAGGTTAT
>NW_026521499.1:0-3307 GCF_021234435.1 Artibeus jamaicensis
AGGTTCCAGCAGAGCATCCTGATCACCAGTGTTTTGAACTGTGCATCCGTTTGACTATTTCTTCAACAGATTTATCGGCTCTGGGCTCTGGAGTTGTTCTTGAGCCATGTTTTGATCTGTCCATGCTCGTAAGGAAGAGTAGAGCTAGGTGTTCACCAGGGGGGCCACCGCAGGTCACTTGAGGAAAGTTTGCCTCACTGCTCCCTGTTCACGATGCCAGTCCAGCGCCTTCCGCAGACTCTGTTTGCTCCCAAGTCAGGAAAGGTCCCTGAACTCCTGAGTGCCTGACAGCAAGCACGAGGCGAGGCCCTCATAAGTAAACACGTGCTAAGGGAGTTCAGGTCAACGCATCCCCGTAACACGGCGGGTGACCTGCAGGAACAGAGTGCGGAGGGGAGAGAGGGGTTTGGGTGGGGTGAGGGATGTCCGCGTTACTTCACTGGGAAGGGGACCCGGAGCTGGGTGTCTGCCACTGAGAACACATTTCCTGGCCTGGACACAGTGAAACGAGAGGGAGCGGCTGGGGTCCAGGAAATGATTGTCTCCGTCTGGGCTGCCCTCTTGGGAAGCACAGGTTCGAGGTGAGCTCTCGGCAGCTCTGATTTTGGTCGGGAGAAAGGCTGCCCACCGCATGGTCCCTCACCTTCCCAGGTCACTCTGCTGCTCAGCCAGGACGGCGTCATGTTTGGTGGGTTGTGTGGCTGACCAGGAAGGTCTTGGACTCAAGATTAGAAAACTCCTTCCCCAAGAACAATGTACTTGTGAAATAATCTCATAGTTACAGAAAAGCTGCAAGATCAGCACAAAGAACCCATATCCAGATTCTCCAACTTTTAACAGTTCTCCACATTTATCTGTCTGTGTTCCATAATTTATACACATGAAGACTAATTCTTGAACCATCTGGGCTAAGTTGAAGTGAGACAATCAACAGTAATACAACTCCCATTTCTGAAATATATAGTCTATTTATATACACAAATAATTTTGGAAAACCATCTTGAAGTTATATATATAGATGGTGTACTGCCGTCTACACATACATTTCCATGCTGAAATCTCCTGGCAGACAGGCAGCATGGGGCCCACCACCGACTCTCTCACTCTGGGCACGGAGGGAAGAGCGGAGCAGCCGCCGCCCACCGGGACACGGCTCTGAGGGCAGGAGCTTTGTCCTGGGACCTCAGCCAGCCCTTGGCCTCCAACAGGTATGCAGTGAATGTCTGTTGAACTGAAGTTGAATTTTTCAAGATTTTATGTATTTATTTTTAGAGAGGGGAAGGGAAGGAGAAGAGAGGGAGAGAACTATTAGTGTGTGGTTGCCTCATGTGCACCCCCTACTGGGGACCTGGCCTGCAACCCAGGTATGTGCCCTGACTGGGAATCAAACTGGCAAACCTTTGGTTCATAGGCCGACACTCAATCCACTGAGCCACACCAGCCAGGGCTGAAGTTTAATTTTTTAATAGTAACAGTATATTCTTCAACTACCTGGTCCACACGGACCTTCCTTAGTTGACATTTTTCAGTTCCATTTCCTTTGTAAAGTGGTTTCTGAAGGGAAATGCTATTCCATCGACTTAAGACATCGTCATTTGTTAAGACAGCAGTCCAATAATGAAAGTGTTTTCAGAAACATTTAGAATAATATATCCAAAAGTACTTAATGACTTATGGCTTAACGGATGCTCTGAATTCCTGCTGCGCTTTCTCCCGTATCCGGGCTCCATGAAATGAAACTTTAAGCAGCCTGGTCAACTGCCCCAACAGCCAGACGGGCGTGTTGTCCCCAGGGGAGGTCTCCCTCACTTAATCTCTGCTCCGCTGACCTCACTGTGCGCTAGGAAGCTGTTGTCTTTAGAAATCATCTTCTTATTTATTTAAATTTTATTGATTATGCCATTACAGTTGTTCTATTTCCCTCTTCATTCCCCTCCACCTTGCGCACCCTTCCCTCACCATTCCCCCCCTTTAGTTTATCACCACATGTCTCAAGTTCTTTAGATTCTATATTTCCCATGCTATTCTTGCCCCCATATCTATTTTCTATATACTGTCTATGCTACATATTTTCTGTACCTTCTCCCCCCTTCTCCTCCTCTCACTCCCCTGTTGCTAACCCTCCTTGAGATTCTCATTTCTATGTTTACACTCCTGATCTAACTGTCTTTTTAGTTTGCTTTTGTTTTAGGTATGGTTCTCAATAACTGTGAGTTTGCTGTCCTTTCACTGTTCATCTTTTTATCTTCTTTTTCTTAGATAAGTCCCTTTAACATTTGCTATACGTGGGCTTGGTGATGATGAACTCCTTGAATTTAATTCATCTGAGAAGCACTTTATCTGTCCTTCCATTCTAAAATGAAAGTTTAAGGATAGAGTAATCTTGCTTGTAGGTCTTTGGATTTCATGACTTTGGAATACTTCTTAGCCCCTTCTTGCCTGTAAGGTCTCTTTGAGAAATCTGCTGACAGTCTGATAGAACCTTTGTAGAAGATCTGTCTTCTCTTGCTGCTTCTAGGATTCTCTCCTTCATTTTAATCTTGGCTAATGTAATGATGATGTGTTGGTGTGTTTCTTCTTCCAATTCTTCGGGACTCTCTTGGAGTTTCCTGGATTTCTGGAAGTCTATTTCCATTGCCAAATTGGGGAAGTTCTCCTTTATTATTTGTTCAAATAAGTGTTCCACTCATGACTGTTCCTCTTCCCCTTCTGGTACCCCTATAATAGATGTTGGAACATTTAAAGATGTCTCTGAAGCGTTCCTAAGCTCTCCTGGGGCTCTGGGGCTCATTTTTCTGAATTCTTGTTTCTTCATCCTTTTCTGTTTGGTCATTTTTTTCCTCCTTCTGGTCCACTCCTTTGAATGGTGGCATAGGTGGAAGCACTGTACCTTCTCGCACAACCAAGTTTAAAAACAACAAAGTTTTAGCAATAAAAACACAGCCATAACCACAGAAAATTGAACAACACGGAAGTCTGACAACAACAAACCCTTCAGCCAAACCGGTAAGAGGGGCAGAGCCAGCAGCAGAGTGGGGTTGGGCAGGAAAGATCCACCAGACTGACCGGGTGCGTGACCTAGGTGCGCCAGCAGCTGTGGGTGATAGGGAGAAGCAAAGGGACCTACTGAGAGTGCAAGGCATTAGATCCACTGAAGGCTGATCGAGGTCGCACATTCACGTGCAGATAAACCGGTGAAGGAATGAGTGAGCGGTGAGACGGACAGCACAGGCCCCAGCAGCAGAAAGTGGCAGAGGGGACCGCCATTGTCCCTCTCTGATGCCACCCCCACATACAGTACAAACAG
>NW_026521500.1:0-19440 GCF_021234435.1 Artibeus jamaicensis
GGCGCCGCCATTTCCCCGCTCTGACCACGCCCCCACATACAGCCTCACAACCCAGCGACCTGGGAGTCCAAGGCGCCACTTCTCACACTTAAAGGGCGCAAACAGACCAAAAATGTCGCAAGAAGATCTCAAAGCCCCAGAGCCCATAGATCTAAGCAATGAATAAATAGCAAAACTCTCAGACACACAGCTTAAAACACGGGTCATCAGGATCCTCACAGAACTGGTTGATTATACCCACAAATTAGACAAATATATGAAGGCGAAACTAATTGAAATGAATGGAATTGCACAGGACACCAATAGCGATGAAAAGGAAACTGGGACTCAAATCAGTGGAGTGGACCAGAAGAAAGCAAATAATGGCCAAACAGAAAAGAGTCAAGAAGCAAGAATTCAAAGAAATGAGGAGAGTCTTAGGAACCTCCAGGACATCTTTAAACGTTCCAACATCCGAATTATAGGGGTACCAGAAGGGGGAAAGGCACAGCCACCAGTGGAAAACTTATTTGAACAAATAATAAAGGAGAATTTCCCCAATCTGGCAAAGGAAATAGACTTCCAGGAAATCCAGGAAGCCCAGAGAGTACCAAAGAACTTGGACCCAAGAAGGAACACACCAAGGCACATCATCATTACATTAGCCAAAATTAAAATGAAGGAGAGAATTTTAGAAGCAAGAGCTAAGGGGACAGTCACCTACAAAGGAGTCCCCATCAGACTGTCAGCAGATTTCTCAAAAGAGACCTTACAGGCAACAAGGGGCTGGAAAGAGGTATTCCAAGTCATGAAATCCAAAGACCTACAACCAAGATTGCTCTATCCAGCAAAACTTTCATTTAGAATGGAAGGACAGATAAGGTGCTTCTCAGATAAGATCAAATTCAAGGAGTTCATCATCACCAAGCCCTTATTATATGAAATGTTAAAGGGACTTGTCTAAGAAAAAGAAGTTAAAGAAACATGAACAGTGAAAGGACAACAAACTCACAGTTATTAACAACCACACCTAAAACGAAAGCAAAATAAAAGGACAGCTAGATCAGGAGTGGAAACATAGAAATGAAGATCTCAAGGAGGGTTAGCAACAGGGGGAGTGGGAGGAGGGAGAAGGGGGGAGAAGGTACAGAAAATAAGTAGCATAGACAGTAGATAGAAAATAGAAGGGGGGGCAAGAATGGCATGGGAAATATAGAATCTAAAGGACTTGAGACACATGGTCATAAACTAAAGGGGGGGTAATGGTGGGGACGGGGGGTAGGGTGGAGGGGAATGAAAGGGGGAATAGAACAACTGTAACAGCACAATCAATAAAAAAATAAAAAAATAAATAAATATATTTTATTGATTATGCCAAAAAAAAAAAAAAAGATCAGGTAAGAGGGATCCCAGCAAAGAGAGAGTGTATTGAAAGTCACACAAGGGCATCTAAACATGTGTCTTGAGAGACTAATCCATATCAGAGCAGGAAGGTGGAGGGCTGCTAGAAAAAGAGAACACAAGAGAAAAAAAAAAATGCCCTTGGGGAACATTGGCTCAATCACCCTTCCCATTTCCTAAGTCTCTGCAAAGTCCTTTATTTTATTCCCTTTCCCAGAAGTGCATCCCCAGCCTCTGCTTGTAGGTCACCTTGCCCCACCATGATAGCCCACAGAAGACCATGGTCTCACAGTTTATGTTCTTGCTGCTTCATACGAATGGAAACTCAGGGTACAACCAATGGTGAGGCTAGTAAAGTGTTCATGGTTCAAAATTTAAGGGGGTACTTATTCTCAAGTGCAGGCTCAGCACAGCTGTGCTTCCTAAAATCAAATTCCCTATGTGCAATGCCCAAGCTTGCCTCACTGTCTTCTAGTTGTCTTTACTCCCTCTTTCTCATGTCCCTTTCTATAATAGGCTGAAGTGTAATGGCAGGCAAATGTGTTTAAGAATTTATATAACTTTTTTTGTGTTTAATTAAGTTTAGGCCATTGGTTTATTTTTATATTTTAGACATTCCATTAGAGATTTTTTCACATTTTGTAAGGCTGAATTTTAATTTTAAAGCAGAATATCAACTTTGCCACCTCAAAATTTCACAAAGCAGCATCACCTCCAAAATCACATGGAGTATGACAATCATTTGCAATCCATGTGTGATAAAGAATAGAAAAAGTATGAAGAAGAGAAGTATGAAAAAGAAGAAAGAGAAACAAAACAGAACATGTTTAGTTTTCACTAGTTAAACAAATGATACTTCCATTGAAAAATTTCTACTTCTAAAATATAAGGATGAAATTTTCTCCAGTGATTGAAGCAGAAAGTACATGCTAAAAGATTAGCAATGGGAGAGCACAAATCACTACTACAGTATTAAATCTACTTGTAAAAATGTGTGGGAAGCATTCTGAGTGGTTGCACAGAGTTTCAGTCTGTGGGACTGTTTCAGTGACATTGCATTATCACACTCTACATCAAGACCAGTAGTTGAAGGTAAGTTTTACTTTAGTCAGTTGTGATTAAAGAAGGAAAGCTTTACACTGCAATGGTAATTTTCCCATCAGCTAAAGACTATTGGCAGAGCTAGAAAAAAGTCTTGCTTCTCTTTCAACTTCAGTTGAAAGTAAGTGGTAACTTAGTATTCCTAATGTGCAGTATTGTGATCAGGAGAGTAAGCTGAGAATATTGTTCTGCACTATAACTTTAAACTAGGCCCTCAAAATTTATAATAATAATTTAAACATTGTAATAACATTTCAGATTCATTCATATATCCTAAAATTCATTCCATGATGGTTTGGTCATATTTATCTTTGATTTTGCCTTTGTCAAAGTATTTAATGTATGGCCTAGTACTGTGGCCTAATAATCAGCCACAGTATCTGTTAACTATTTCTGTTATATATATATATATATATATATTTATTTATTTATTTATTTATTTATTTATTTATATTTATATATATATTTATTTATTTATTAACACGGTTTTACCTCTCTTGCCCTGCCATAATTACTCTCTCCCTGGCAATTTTCCCTATTATTTTACATATGTTTTGGTTTGGGTTAAATTTTAATTTAGCCCGCAGGTTACAGGGTATCAAGAAAGGATGTAATTAATCTAGAAAATCAATAAGAATCCCCTAGAATTAGATGCAGGGACTCGTGTGGCTTTGGGCTTCTTACTTTAGGGAAAAGGGGAGAAATTTAGGTTAAGCAGATATGTCATTGTTGAGGGTAGAGGGATTGAGCAAAAAGAAAAAAGGACTCATGAACATGGACAATAGTGTGGTGATTACTGGACAGAGGGGTATATAAGAGAAATAAATGGTAATGGAAAAAATATAATAAAGACTAAATTTTAAAAAGTATATTGTAAAAAAAGTATAAAAAGGTTCAGAGGTTGAGTAACTACAGTTGTGGACTGTTTGCAGATATCGACACCCCACATCCATTCCAATCACCTGCTGGTGTGACCATCTGCATCACAAAGTCTGGAAAACTAAAGACTGCATTCTCAGATTCCTTTGCAGCTAGAATCTACAGTTGCTTGAACCACTTGGGAGTTAGGGATGCTGACCTCTCATGCAGTGGAAAATTCCTGCAACTAGTAGATATATTTTAAGCTCCCTTGATTAGATGAACACACATGAAATGTTGACTTGGAATAAAAACTGTGGAGAGAGAGGCAAGCTATGAATCATCTCTTGGCTGGTTTGGATGAAAATGAAGGCAGTACAGGCAGGCAGCAGCTGTGCTTGTGGCTCCTTGAGTCTTCTTCAGTTTCCTAGTAGTGGCAGGTACTTCAGCCATCGTTGCAGACCAATTCTTTGGTTAGTGTGGTTTTGGTTTGTGAATCTGGGTTTTTTTATTTTGTGTGTGTTTTTTCCCCTCTTTCAACAGTCTTGTGAGCTCTTTATACCACTTAATAAATCTGTTTGCACTTACCTAGCTAGAGAGAATTCTATTCTCAACAATTTTGGAAGTTGACAATTAGATTTTTGTTTTGTAACATGCTAAGCCCTTTACCTATATTTAATTTAATCACCCTACATCCAAGAGATAAAAGTACTACTATTTATTTCCAGTAGCAGATGAGGAGTCAACTTTTCAAGTCTCTCCTGAAAGTAAAGAAAGGATTTTGGAGGTACCATATTTTTTGGAGCATAAGACACACCTAGGTTTTAGAGGAGGAAAGTAAGGAAAAACAATTGGAGCAAAAAATGTGGTAAAATATTTAATAATATAAATAACATAATATTTTACCAGTGTAGATGTAAAGTTACATTCGGACTGTAAGACATACCCCCCATTTTCCTCCCAAATTTGGGAGGGAGTGCACCTTATAGTCTGAAAAATACAGTAATTTTTTATCATGGAAAGTTGCAAAAATAGTATAAAGAACTCTTTTGTTCTCTTCACCCAGATTCCCCCATTGTTAATACTTTACACATTTGCTTAATCTCCTCTCTCTCTTTCTCCACACACACAGTTTCTTTTTCTTCTGAACCATGTAGACATGATGACCCTTTAGTGTGTATTTTCTAAGAACAAGGACATTCACTTACATAACAACAGTAAAATGATCAAAACCAGGAACTTAACACTGATATCATACTATCTTCTGATCTGCAGACTTCATATTTTGTCCATTGTTTCAATTATGTCCTTTATAGCAAAAAAAAAATAATATGTATATTTTTCTGGTCCAGGATGCAATTTCAACTCACAGAGTTCATTTAGTTGTCAAGCCAATTTAGTTTCCCTTAACTGGACAGTTCTTCATCTCTGTTTTTCATAACCTTAACATTTTTGAAGTATGCAAGCCAAAATTTATCTAAATGTTTCTTGAGATAAAATTTTTAATTTATATATTACATGTTTGCAAAAAATTCAAACAGACAAGTATGTAAAGTAGAATGCAAAAATTGCGCTTCAATCCCTTCAACATAAATAACTGTTGTTAATAATTTGATTTTTAGAACTTCAAAATGTTGTTTTTAAAATTTATTTTATTTCAGTATGCATTGCTAAACATTTAGGAATACTTTCCTACATGGCTGAAGTAATCACTTTGAAGTTAATAATAACTCCTTCATATTATCTAACACCAGATGACATTCAATTTCCCCCAGTTGTTCCAGAAATGTCATTTACAGTTTAATTTGTCCATTGCAAGATTCAAATCAGAAGAAGATATTTGTGTTGTAACTGGTTGCTATATCCCCTCTCTTTTAATTCCAAAGAATCTATAATGTTGAATGGTAAAAACAAACAAACAAAACACTAGTGTAAGAAAGCAGCAGCTCTGGACTTCCACCAAGATGGAGGCGTAGGTGAAAACACTTTGTGTCCTCACACATCCAAATCTAAAATCAACAAAGTTTTAACAACAATAAATGCAACCAAACCACACAGAAAATCAACAATACAGAGTCCAAAAACAACGAACTGCTCAGCTAAACCAGTGAGAGGGGCGAAGCCAGCAGCAGAGGGAGTTGGGCAAAAAAGATCCCCAACCCAGGCGGTACGCAGGCAGCCGAGGGCACGGATCCCAGATGCTGGCTAGCTACAGGCAGACCCAGGGAAGAGGCACAGCTGACTGTCTGCGTGGGTCGTGCATTTGTGCACAGATAAACAGGCGGGGGCGAGCAGTGAGGCAGACTGGGCGAGCGAAGAGGACCGCCATTGCTCCCTCTTTGACCCCACCCCCACATACAGCATCACACACCAGCGACTTGAGTAGCCCTGCCCTGGTAAACAATTAAGGCTCTGCTCCTCATACCTAATAGGCACAAACAGATCAAAACATGGCCCAAGAACAACTCAGAGCCCCAGAGCCAATAAATCTAAGTGATGAAGAAATAGCCAAACTTTTAGATGTACAGTTCAAAACACTGGTGATCAGGATGCTCACAGAACTGGTTGATTTTAGTCACAAATTAGAGAAACATATGAAAGCTAAACTCATTGAAATGAAGGGAAATGCACAGGAAACCAATAGTAATGGAAAGGAGATTGGGACTCAAATCAAGGGAGTAAACCAGAAGGAAGGAAAAAAATGACCAAACAGACAAATATGAAGAAACAAGAATTCAAAAAAATGAGGAGAGGCTTAGGAACCTCCAGAACATCTTTAAATGTTCCAACATCTGAATTATAGAGGTATCAGAAGGGGAAGAGGAACAGCCACAAGGGGAAATCTTATTTGAACAAATAATAAAAGAGAACTTCCCCAATCTGGCAAAGGCAATAGACTTCCAGGAAATCCAGGAAGGTCAGAGAGTCCCAAAGAAGTTGGACCCAAGAAGGAACACACCAAGGCACATCATCATTACATTAGCCAAGATTAAAATGAAGGAGAGAATCCTATAAGCAGCAAGAGATAAGGGGACAGTCACCTACAAAGGAGTTCCCATCAGACTGTCAGCTGATTTCTCAAAAGAGACCTTATAGGCAAGAAGGGGCTGGAAAGAAGATTCCAAGTCATGAAATCCAAAGACCTACATCCAAGATTGCTCTATCCAGCAAAGTTTTCATTTAGAATAGAAGGACAGATATAGTGCTTCTCAGGTAAGACCAAATTCAAGGAGTTCATCATCACCAAGCCCTTATTATATGAAATGTTAAAGGGACTTACCTAAGAAAAAGAAGATAAAAAGATGAACAGTGAAAGGACAGCAAACTCACAGTTTTCAACAACCACACCTAAAACAAAAGCAAATTAAGAGGACAGTTAGATCAGGAGTGAACCACAGAAATGAAGATCACTCCATAGAAATGGAGGGTTAGCAACAGGGAGTGGGAGAAGGAGAAGTGGGGAGAAGGTACAGAAAATAAGTAGCATAGACAGTAGATAGAAAATAGATAGGGGGAGGGTAAGAATAGTATGGGAAATATAGAATCTAAAGAACTGGAGACATGTGTTCATGAACTAAAAGGGGGGAATGGTGGGGGAGGGGTGTGCAGGGTGGAGGGGAACGGAGGGGGGAAATAGAACAAATGTAATGGCATACTCAATAAAAAAAATTCTCTTGCCAAAAAAAAAAAAAGAAATAAGCAGCTCTGACTAGGGTGGGTTAGTGGGTTGGGCATGGTCTCGAAAACTGAAAGTTCACAGGTTCAGTTCCTGGTCAGGGCACGTGCCTGGGTTGTGGGCCAGGTCTCCAGCTAGGGGAGTGGTAGAGGCAACCGATTGATGTTTCTCTTGCACATCATTATTTCTCTCCTTCTCTTTATCCTTCCTTTCCCCTCTTTCTAAAAATAAATAAATAAAACCTAAAAAAAACCATAAAGCACCAATCTTTAACATTAACCTTGGGAGTCTATTAATCCAGTCAGATCACTCTAGACAAGTTCTAACCAAGGAGAATGTCTAACAACACATCTGGATGCTTTTTCTCATTTGCAATGCAAATAAGAAAGTACCTGGCCTCCAGTTTGTAAGAAAAAGATCATTGGTCAAATATGAGGTATTAAATACAAATATACTTGCCATAAAAATTACATATAAAGCAAACAAGGGGAAAACATCAAAGCACAATTAAATAATGAATACTTAACTCACACAAAGGAACAAAAGTCTATATTCCAGAGATGTTTCGTCTTTTGATTTATTTTTCAATGTTCCTTTCAATCTTTTCTTTTTATATCACAATCTCAGTAGGTGGAGAGTTCCTTGACCATATATGTTAATAGGACACAATGGAATAACATTTATGGATCTGAGTATAGTGGAAGTGAATTTACAGCTGTGACATAGGAGAACAAATACTAAACATTTTGTAGAGATTCTTTCATATCAGCAAAATGCTATGGCTATTACTTCGAAAGGAGAGTGCAATTTCTTTTGGGGTTTATTCCCAGACTTTATTATCTCCTATCATCTCACAGATTCTGGATCTAGAGAAAGGAATCCTTTGTTTGTAAGCATGTTAATAAGCCTATAGAGTCATATTTAATGATATTTAGACACAAACATACTGGGATAATGCCATGTGGTGATGAAGTAAAGATTGGAGTAATTCATCTTCAAGCCAGAGAACACCAAGTGTTGCTGGCAACTGCCAAGAGTTCAGAAGAGGCAAGAAAAATCCTTCCTTAGAGCCTTCAGAGAGATCATGTCCTTGCTGCCACCTTGATTTTAGAGTCCTAAGCTACAGAATTGTGAGAATAAATGTTCTTTTTTAAATTTATTTTTTTATTGCCCTGGCTGGTGTGGCTCAGTGGGATGAGCAGTGGTCTGCAAACCTAAGGGTCACCAGTTTGATTCTCAGTTAGAGCACATGCCTTGGTTGTGGGCCAGTTCCCCAGTTGGGGGGCATGCAAGAGGCAACTGATTGATGTTTCTCTCACATATCAGCATTTCTCTCCCTCTCTTTCTCCCTCCCTTCCCCTCTGTCTAAAAAATAAATACAATCTTAAAAATTATTTTTCACTGATTGATTTTGAGAGAGAGATTCGTTTCTTCACTTATCCATGTACTCATTAGTTGTTTCTTATATGTGCTCTCACTGGGGATTGAACCCCAACTTTGATGTATGAGGACAATATTCCAGCCAGCTGAGCTACCTGGCCAGAGAGAAAAATAAATGTTCTAGGCCATCCAAGTTTGTGGTAATTTGTTATAACGGCCCCAGGAAATTAATTCAACAATGCAGTGTACTGTGGCTTTGGGAAGCTAACTCATTCTAATAAAAATTCACCAACTCCTTTACAGACTCAAATTTTAACCTATTAATCTACATTGGGAAATAGCTGGCAGGATAATAGGCATTTTTGAGGGCACACAACCTGGCACATAGGCCTAAATTGTACATCAGGCAGGAGAAGGGGAAACTGATATACATCAAGCATATGATATGTTCCAGGTACTATATGTGTCGCAAATAAATATATATTTATAACTGTGATAAGAGCTTTGAAGAGGGATATACTATGGCATGTAATTGGGAGATGTGGGAACACAAGTGAGATTAAGGAAGGTAAACCTGATGAAAGCATCTGGAGGAACAACTGAAGTTAATGAGGGAAAGTACATGCAGGGGTGGCAGGTACAAAAGTTTGCATAGTCAAGGAATTGAAAGAAGGGCCCATGTGCACTGGTGTGGGGTGGAGTTGTACAGGATGAGGCAGGACAAAAAGTGAGGGGTGACACATGCTAGGGTTCCTAGATGAAGTTCAGGTTTGTGTCTTTTTCCTAAGGTCAGTGAGGGGTGTTAAGGTTTGTTTTACAAAGGAGAGACATGATTGGATCACAGTTTTGTAAAAACCACTCTGGCTGCAATGAGGCTACAGATTAGAAGAAAAGGGAGCATGTGATGCCAGCAGAGGGCCAGGGATCAGGACTGCACACACCACGCCACAGTACATACTCTGTGAAATCCCACTAGAAGTGATACAGGGTGCAGCCAAGGGAGGGGGGCCAAAAAAGATTTGAAATGGTGTCCAGAATTCAAAGTATATAGGAATATTGGAGAGACATGTAAGATGTCCTCACAACCCCGCCCCGCCCCCCAAGGGCGAAGGGACGAAATGGAGCAGGGCCATTGAGAGCTGTTTTGCATAGCAATAGTTTTGCAGCTAACCTCTGGAATGATTCTTTAACATATCTATAACCCTTAACTGGTTTCATAGATATGTTAAATTGCTGTGGCCAGGTTTTGAGCCAGGGAGAAGGTAGTGGCTGGGACTCAGGATGGAACTAGGGGCTGCGCTCCTGAGTGAGGGCCTGTGTGAGAGCTTGGAAAAGACTGGCTCCGAGACATGAAGGGTCCCCGCTTGGCCAGATGGGGAGAGAGCCACGCGGTTTCAGCAGAGTGAGGACCCCCTCTTGGTGAGGTGAAAGAGGGAGCCACGTGGTTTTGGCAGGGTGTGGATCCCCTCTTTCCCAGGTGAAAGGGAAAAACCACGCAGCTTTGCCAGAATGGAGATCCCTGCAGCCAGGTGAAGAAGAAAGCCACATGCTTCTGGTGGAGTGCGGACTCCTGCAGCTCCAGTAGAAGAGGCCCACGCGGCTTTGGGGTGCCCCCTTTGGCCGTGGGGCCTAAAAAAGCAAGAGAGACTTTGACTGGAACTGGGTACAAAGGACTCTTGCCAGTGGACCATGAGAGGGTACCAGAGTATTTTGGATTAACTCGAGATCCTGCACAGTGACACAGCTGACGGTGCCAGTGGCCTGAAACACAGACCTGTGCTCTTTTCCTGATTTACGGTACCCAGAGTTGGGACAGTGGGAGAAGGGAGCGCTGTGTGGGTATAGGTGTACAACCTAAAAGACTTTGATATTTTAGTGGAGGCATTAGGCCTGAATAGCATTAAATAAACATTTTGTTTCCTTTTCACAAATCTCTGGCATTGAGAGATGTCTTTCCAATTGGCGGCGGACAGAAGAGCCCAGTAGATATTAGTATTTTGTTTTTGGGAGAAGCCCCTGTTGTATAGCAGTTTTGGGCATCCCTAGATGGGCCAAATATTGTATTGCCCCTCCCTCGGACCTCTTGTTCGGTAACAGAAGTAGCAGGAGGCCCAGCCCTTTTCCTACAGTGCCAGGAGGTCCTCCAAACCACATCTCCCTCCCACCCCCCAACCCATAGACCCAGACCTCCTCTTGGAGAAAACTAGGTTGAAGCATTTGTCTCAGTTATTGAAGCTCAAGAAGAGAAATTTAAATGATGATTGTGATCCTTGGACTAGATCCCAGATCTGCATGGGACATGATAGCATAATGTACTATTTATACACCTCAGGGAAATGTGAGTATATTCACAATCCTGACCCAGGTGAAAAATAAACACTCAATAGTATACCATAAACATCCTTTTGGTCAGAATACATATATCTCAGGCATTCTTTGGAATGGCGATGGCACTGCTCATGTGAATGTACTGTTATTTATTTAACTATTTTCATAAGTATTGGTAAATAATTATCTCTCTGGTATTTTGCTATAACACTAGTATCTTATAAGTATATCCAAGTATGCTTCTGAGAGATATTTTCTTTTTTAATTTATTTACTTAATTTTTTTTTCAAGTACATTTTTTTTTAATCTATTTCTCCCATCCCACCCCACCCCCCCGCCCGGTCTCCCCCTTCCCTCCCATTCCCCCCCCCAGTCCTCATCTCTGTGTCTTTCATACTTGTTCCTCAAAATCCCTCCCCCTTTTTCCCCTTAAGTTCCCTTCCCTCTCCCCTCTGGTCGCTGCCCACTTGTTCTCTATTTCAGCGTCTTTGTTTTTGTTCTGTTTGCTTGTTTGTTTTATTCTTTAGCTTCCTGTCAAAGGTGAGATCATATGGTATTTGTCCTTCAATGCCTGGCCTATTTCACTCAGCATAATGCTTTCCAGTTCTATCCATGTTGTTGCAAAAGGTAGTAGCACCTTCCTTCTCTCTGCTGCATAGAATTCCATTGTGTATATGTACCACAATTTTTTGATCCATTCATTTACTGATGGGCACCTAGGTTGCTTCCAACTCTTGGCTATTGTAAATTGTGCTGCTATGAACATTGTGGTGCATAGGTTCTTTGAAATTGATGTTTTAGGATTCTTGGGGTATAATCCTAGCAGTGGAATTGCTGGGTCAAAAGGCAGGTCAATTTTTATTTTTCTGAGAAAATCCCATACTGTTTTCCATAATGGTTGTACCAGTCTACAATCCCACCAACAGTGAACTAAGGTCCCCCTTTTCCCCACACCCTCTCCAACATTTGTTGTTTGTTGCTTTGTCTATTATAGCCATCCTGACTGGTGTAAAGTGGTATCTCATTGTGGTTTTAATTTGCATCTCTCTGATAGCTAATGATATTGAGCATCTCTTCATGTGTCTCTGGATATTCTGTATGTCCTCTTTAGAGAAGTGTCTGTTCAAGTCCTTTTCCCATTTTTTAATTGGGTTCGATGTCTTCCTAGAGTGGAGTCGTGTAAGTTCTTTGTATATTTTGGAGATTAAACCTTTGTCTGAGGTATCATTGGCAAATATATTTTCCCATACAGTTGGTTGTCTTGCTAATTTAATACTGTTTTCTTTAGCCCTGCAGAAGCTTTTTATTTTGATGAGATCCCATTTGTTTATTCTTTCCTTTATATTCCTTGCTCTAGGGGACATATCCGTAAAAATGTTGCTGTGTGGAATATCTGAGATTTTCTTGCCAATGTTCTCCTCTAGGACTTTAATGGTGTCATGGCTTATATTTAAGTCTTTTATCCACCTTGAATTTATTTTGGTGTATGGTGTAAGTTGGTGCTCAAGTTTCATTTTTTTTTGCATGTAGCTGTCCAGTTCTCCCAACACCATTTGCTGAAGAGGCTATCTTTACTCCATTTTATGTTACTGCCCCCTTTGTCGAATATTAATTGATTGTAGAGGTTTGGGTTGATTTCTGGGCTCTCTGTTCTATTCCATTGGTCTATGTGCCTGTTTTTATGCCAGTACCAGGCTGTTTTGATTACAGTGGCTTTGTAATACAGTTTGATATCAGGTATTGTGATCCCTCCTACTTTGTTTTTCTTTCTCAAAAGAGCAGCTGCTATTCGGGCTCGTTTATGATTCCATATAAATTTTTGAAGTGTTTGTTCTATGTCTGTGAAATATGCCATTGGTATTTTAATAGGTATTGCATTGAATCTGTATATTGCTTTGGGTAGTATGGACATTTTGATGATGTTAATTCTTCCAATCCATGAACACGGTATATGTTTCCATTTGTTTGTGTCTTCCCTGATTTCTTTCTTCAGTGCTGTGTAGTTTTCTGCATACAGGTCTTTTACCTCTTTGGTTAGGTTTATTCCCAGATATTTTATTTTTCTTTTCGCTATATCGAATGGGATTTTTCCCTTGATTTCTGCTTCTGCTGATTCATTGTTTGTATACAAAAATGCCTTTGATTTCTGGATATTGACTTTGTATCCTGCTGTTTTGCCAAATTCATTAATTAGTTTGAGCAGTTTTGGGGTAGAGTCTATAGGATTTTCCATGTACACTATCATGTCATCTGCAAACAGTGACAGTTTTGTTTCCTCCTTTCCTATTTGGATGCCTTTTATTTCCTTTTCCTGCCTGATTGCTGTGGCCAAAACTTCTAATACTATATTGAATAGAAGTGGTGAAAGTGGACATCCTTGTCTTGTTCCTGATCTTAGTGGAAAAGCTTTTAGTTTTTTCCCATTGAGTATGATATTGGCTGTAGGTCTCTCATAAATGGCCTTTATTATATTGAGGAATGTTCCCTCTATTCCCATTTTGCTGAGTGTTTTTATCATAAATGGGTGTTGTACCTTATCGAAAGCTTTTTCTGCATCTATTGATATGATCATGTGGTTTTTGTCTTTGCTTTTGTTTATGTGATGAATTACATTTACTGTTTTGCGAATGTTGAACCATCCTTGCATCCCTGGGATGAATCCCACTTGGTCATGGTGTATAATCTTTTGGATATATTGTTGGATGCGATTTGCCAATATTTTGTTGAGGATTTTAGTGTCTATGTTCATCAGTGATATTGGCCTGAAGTTTTCTTTCTTTGTTGTATCTCTATCTGGTTTTGGAATTAGGATGATGCTGGCTTCATAAAAGGAGTTTGGGAGTTTTCCATCCTTTTGGATTTTTTGGAATAGTCTGTGAAGAATGGGGGTTAGCTCTTCCTTAAATGCTTTGTAGAATTCTCCTGTGAATCCATCTGGTCCGGGGCTTTTGTGTGATGGGAGTTTTTTGATTAACTGCTTCAATTTCTTTTGCTGTTATTGGTCTATTCAGGTGTTCTACTTCTTTTTCATTGAGTTTTGGGAGGTTATATTTTTCTAGAAATGTGTCCATTTCCCCTAGGTTCTCAGATTTCTTGGCATACAGTTCTTCATAGTAATTTCTTACAATCCTCTCTATTTCTGTGGTATCAGTTGTAATCTCTCCTCTTTCATTTCTGATTGTGTTTATTTGTGTCCGATCCCTTCTTTTCTTGATGAGCCTACTTAAAGGCTTGTCTATTTTGTTTATTTTTTCAAAGAACCAACTCCTGGATTCATTGATCTTTAGAATTGTACTTTCAGTCTCTATGTCATTTAGTTCTGCTCTGATCTTAGTTATTTCCTTCCTTCTACTTGCTTTGGGCTGTTTTTGTTGTTGTTCCTCGAGTTCTTGCAGGCGTAGAGTAAGGTCATTTGTTTGAAATGTTTCTGTTTTTTTTAGGTAGGCCTGTATTGCTATAAACTTCCCTCTCAGGACTGCCTTGGCTGTATCCCATAAGTTTTGGGTTGTTGTGAGATCATTTTCATTTGTTTCCAGAAACTTTTTGATTTCTTCCCTAATTTCATTCTTGACCCATTCATTGTTTAATAGCATACTGTTCAGTCTCCATGATTTTGGGTGTTTTGGGCTTTTTCCTTTGGGGTTGGTTTCCAGTTTCAGTCCCTTATGGTCAGAGAAAATGCTTGGTATGATTTCAATATTCTTGAATTTGTTGAGGCTTGTTTTGTGCCCTATCATGTGGTCTATCTTTGAGAATGTTCCATGTGCATTTGAAAAGAATGTGTATTTAGCTTCTTTGGGGTGAAGAGCTCTGTATATATCAGTTAGGTCCATTTCATCAAGGGTGTTGTTTAATGCCGCAATGTCTTTGTTGATATTTTGTTTGGAAGATCTGTCCATTTTTGATAGTGGGGTGTTAAAATCCCCCACTATAATTCTGTTGCTGTCTATATCTTTCTTGAATTCCTCTAAGATTTTCCTTATATATTTTGGTGCTCCTATGTTGGGTGCATATATATTTATGATGTTAATGTCTTCTTGGTGGATTCTTCCCTTGAGTATTATGAAGTGACCTTCTGGGTCACTCTTTATGGCTCTTTTTTTGAAGTCTATTTTGTCTGATATGAGAATTGCTACCCCAGCTTTTTTTCTTGTCCATTTGCTTGGAAAATTTGTTTCCAGCCTTTCACTTTTAGTCTGTGATGGTCTTTTGTCCTGAGGTGGGTCTCTTGTAGGCAGCATATGTGTGGGTCATACTTTCTTATCCATTGAGCTATTCTGTGTCTTTTGATTGGAGCATTTAATCCATTTACATTTAAAGTTATTATTGATAGGTACTTATTCATTGCCATTTTTGTACCTGTGTTCCTCTCTGTCTGTCTCTTTTCCTTCCTTTCCTTAAAGCAGTCCTTTTAGTATTTCTTGTAGAGCTGGTTTGGTGGCAGCAAATTCTTTTAGACTTCTTTTGTCTTGAAAGCTCTTTATTTGGCCTTCTATCTTGATTGAGAGCCTTGCTGGGTAAAGTAGCCTTGGTTGTAGGCCTCTGTTTCTCATTACTTGGAATATTTCTTGCCAATCTCTTCTTGCTTGGAGTGTTTCCATTGAGAAGTCAGTGGCTAACCTTATTGGGATGCCCTTGTATGTTATTTCTTTTTTCTCCCTTGTTGCCTTTAAGATTCTCTCTTTGTCTTGGAATTTTGCCATTTTAATGATGATGTGTCTTGAAGTGGGCCTCTTTGGGTTCCTCTTGAATGGGACTCTGTGTGATTCCTGGATTTGAGTGACTTTTTCTTTTGTCAAATTAGGGAAATTTTCTCTCATTACTCTTTCAAATATGTTTTCTATCCCTTGTTCTTCTTCTTCTCCTTCTGGTATTCCTATTATTCGGATATTATTACGTTTCATATTGTCTTGCATTTCTCTTAATCTCTTTTCATTCTTTCTGAGCCTCTTTTCCCTTTCCTGTTCTTTCTGTGAGATGTTTTCTACTTTGTCCTCCAATTCACTAATCCAATCTTCTGTTTCATCCACCCTATTTTTAATGCTTTCCACTGTGTTTTTTAATTCAGAAATTGTATTCTTCATTTCCTCTTGGCCCTTGCTAATAATTTCCATTTCCTTTTTCATGTTGATATAGTTCACAGTGAGATCATTGTAGCTTCCCTGTAGTTTCTGGTAGCTGATTGTGAGCTCTTTGAACTTCCTGATCACCAGTGCTTTGAATTCAGTATCTGATAGTTGACTTGCCTCTGTTCCATCTAACATTCTTTCTGAGGATTCCTCCTTTCCTTTCACTGGGGGATTGTTTCTTCGTCTTCCCATTGTTTGTGAGACTCTTCTTGTTAGCCTCAGCTTCTTAGATTAATCTGTTTTGACACCCTGGGTTTATGGTATGAACTTTTGTGGTGGA
Source organism: Artibeus jamaicensis (assembly GCF_021234435.1). Taxonomy (NCBI): domain Eukaryota; kingdom Metazoa; phylum Chordata; class Mammalia; order Chiroptera; family Phyllostomidae; genus Artibeus; species Artibeus jamaicensis. Next base: position 16,133 of record NW_026521500.1, read on the forward strand.
ATGCCTGTGAATTTCAATGGTGCAGCCTCTTTTGGTTATCCTGTTGTTCTCTGCTTCCACCTACTCAAATATGCAGCAACTTGTGGCTTCTCTCCTGATACAGGGTGCAGCCAGGGGGGCCCCCAAAAAAAGATTTAGAAAAGTGTCCAGAATTCAAAGTGTATAGAAATATTGGAGAGACATATAAGATGTCCTCACCCCCCCCCCCTCAGGGGAAAGGAATGAATAGAGCCAGGCCATTGAGAGCTATTTTGCATAGCAACAGTTTTGGAGCTAACCTCTGGAGGAATGGTTATTTAACATATCTATAACCTTTAACTGGTTTCATAGATATGTTAAATAGCTGTGGCCAAGTTTGGGGCCAGGAAGAAGGAGGCAGAGGGGAGAAGGTAGTAGCTGGGACTCAAGATGGGATCTATGAGCTGCTCTCTTGAGTGAGGAGGGCTTGGACTCAGGATGTAATCTGGGGGCTGCGCCCCCTGAGTGGAAGGGCCGCTGTGTGGGAGCTTGGAAAAGACTGGCTCCAGGACATGAAGGGTCCCTGCTTGGGCAGATGAGAGAGAGCCACGCGGTTTCAGCAGAGTGAGGACCCCCTGTTGGTGAGGTGAAAGAGGGAGCCACGCGGTATTGGCAGGGTGTGGACCCCCTCTTTCCCAGGTGAAAGGGAAGAACCACGCAGCTTTGCCAGAATGGAGATCCCTGCAGCCAGGTGAAGAAGACAGCCACATGTTTTTGGTGGAGTGCGGACTCCTGCAGCTTTGGTAGAAGAGGCCCACGCGGGCTTTGGGGTGCCCCCTTTGGCTGCGGGGCCTGAAAAGCAACAGAGACTTTGATTGGAACTGGGTACAAAGGACTCTTGCCAGTGGACCATGAGAGGGTACCACAGTACTTTGGATTAACTCGAGATCCTGCACAGTGACACAGCTGACGGTGCCAGCGGCCTGCAACACAGACGTGTGCTCTTTTCCTGATTTACGGTACCCGGAGTTGGGACAGTGGGAGAAGGGAACGCTGTGTGGGTGTAGGTGTACAACCTAAAGGACTTTAATATTTTAGTGGAGGCATTAGGCCTGAATAGCATTAAATAAACATTTTGTTTCCTTTTCACAAATCTCTGGCATTAAGAGATGTGTTTCCAATTGGCGGCGGACAGAAGGGCCCAGTAGATTTCAGTATTTTGGTTTTTGGGAGGGGCCCCTGTTGTACAGCAGTTTTGGGCATCCCTAGGTGGGCCGAATATTGTATTGCCCCTCCCTCGGACCACCTCCTCCTCTTGTTCGGTAACACTCCCACAACAATGTGCAATTTGTCTCTCTGACTCTACTATTGGGAGGCCTCTTCTATGGGTCCAGCTCTGGTCTTTTTATATTTTCTAGTTGATTGTGACTCTTGTGGGTAAAAGAAAGAAATGATAAGGAAAGAAATAAAAGGAAGAAAGAAAAAAATGGTAGGGGAATGGAAGAAAGAGCAATAAGTTTAGAAAGAAAAGAAAAATAAATAAAACAGAAAATCCGGGAAAAGAGGACAAAAGTATGGAAAGATGAAACAGTAATAAAGTTTTAAAGAAATAACAGATTACTTTAAAAAAGCAAAAAGATAAAGAAAAGGAATGGAGAAGGAAGAAAGGTAAATAAAAAAAGAAAGAATAAAAATAAAATAAAGTAAAAAAACAAAAAACAAAAAAAGCACAAAAATAATCTCTCAAAAACAACCTCAGAAAAAGGAATGTCACTTGTTGGCTTCAAACTAGCCGAACCGGTTTTTCTGGTTGCAGTTGGCTGAGGGTCGATTGTTGTGATTTTGTCAGCCAGCCCCTCTCAGGATCCAGACACTTGGCGCCTCTCCCCCAGCTCCCTACAATGGGGAACTAGGACTTTCTCGCAGCGCTCCCCTCCCAGGGGTTACTGCCATAGTCTGGTTTGCTGTGTTTGCAGGCACCTGCACCAGTCTAGTTGCCTGGTTCCCTCGGGATTGAGCACAGGCCTGCCCCCGTTCAGTTGGGAAGTCCCAGACCCTCTGCCCAATCGTGGGTTTGCTGCCAAGCTGGGTGTGAAGCAGACCAGGCTGCCATGTCTACTGGATTCAGAGCCCCAGGCTGCACCTCTGAGTTCTCCTGGGCTGGCAACCACAGAGTCTTTGGTTGGGGCTCTTTGTCCTCCGCACCCTCTCTGTAAACTCTATCAAACAAGTCTCTCCTGGCCCCCCACCTTGCTTGGCCAGAAAGGGAGGGGGTTGAGGGTCTCAGCTCTTTTTCCAGGACCCCTCAGCGCCCCGGGCTTCCAGATAGTCTGAGGGGGGTAGACTGGAAGCTGGGAGCCGATCTGAGGACTGGGCGCCAACCTAGAAACTCTGTGTGCTCGTCATGGCACGCTGCGTGGTGTGTATCCCTTCTGCTCCTGTGTTTGTCTGGGTCCCCTGGCCAACCTCTGGCAAAAAAAAAAAACCTAGGGATGTAGCTGCACCACGCCGGGTGCTGGACCCAGAACTCTGTGCAGGCTTAAATCTCCTCTGCTCCCCTCTGGTTGGGTCTCTTGGCAGGTCTGGGCCCAAAAATCCTAGGGAGGGAGCTTTCTGGGCGCTGAACGTTGGCCTAGGCGCCCTCAGGCACTTGCCCAGACACACTGCGTGTGGGGCGACTAGTTCCCCAACTTGCACGCAGGCTGAAGTTTCTTCCACACCTCTTTGCCTGGGCCACTCGGCCTGCCCGGCAGAAAAATCCGAGGGAGGGAGCCGTCGGGGCGCTGAACGCTGTCCCAGGCACCTTTAGGCACTCTCCCAGACACGGTTCCCACCAGTCGCTGGACCTCCGAGCTATGCACAGACTGAAATCACCTCTGCTCCCCTCTGGTTGGGCCACTTGGTAGGTCCCCGGCCCAAAAATCCTAGGGAGGGAGCTTTCTGGGCGCGAACGTTGGCCTAGGTGCCCTCAGGCACTTGCCCAGACACACTGCGTGTGGGGCGACTAGTTCCCCAACTTGCGCGCAGGCTGAAGTTTCTTCCACACCTCTGTGCCTGGGCCACTCGGCCTGCCCGGCAGAAAAATCCGAGGGAGGGAGCCGTCAGGGCTCCCCTACCCTGCACCGGCTGTTTCTCCCTGCTCCGTCCCAGAGACTACTGTACCGCTGCTGTCTCCCTACCGTCTGGTTCCTCCGTGACCGATGAGGTTTCTGGTCTCTTATTTTCATATATGCTTGGCAACTGCTGGCTTGCTGGCCTCACCTCCTCCGATTGGATAGTTTTCTGTCTCTTTTGTACTCGGAACTGGTATCTGCTCCGTCCTAGTCCACCGCCATCTTGAAACCTGAATG
>NW_026521501.1:0-2982 GCF_021234435.1 Artibeus jamaicensis
AGACAACTGTATTCAAAAATCAATAAAAATTTAAAAAGAATAGATCTATAAAAAAAGAAACAGACATACTGAATTTGAAAAACTACAATTTTGAAATAGTGTACTCAGTGGATGGGTTTTTATCAAAGTAAATAAAATACAGGGAAAATGGGGGAACTGGAAAAAAAGTCATGAAAAAAATCCTGAATGAAGCTTAAAGAAAAAAAGGATGAAATAAATAATAGAGAAGTAAGAAACATATCATATCCTAGAGGTGGTATAAAATAGACACAAATTGGAATCCAAAGAGAAATGAAAGAGACAAGCACAGTAGCAAAATGTCTTCCACTGTGAAATCACTTATTTGTGGAGAATGAACCAAGTTTTCTATGCAGTAACACTATTTAGCAGGAACAATGAACTTAAGGCTTGCAATAGTTTATTTACAAAAGAGATGTGAGACAAATGTAAATCACATCCTCAAAATCACTTTTAACTTAAGAAAAAGTAATTTAACTCAAGAAGTCATAACCACTGTGAGTCAATGTCAGTAGTTATCTAGAATTACTAATTAAAAGTAACATTTCTTCAAGGGCTCAAAAAGACTAAGAAAAATATAATAATATAATATAAATTAAATTTTGAGTCTAAAGATTATTTAGCATAGTAAGAGGAAATTACAACAGCAGTACTTTCTTTTTTTAATTTATTTTTTTATTGATTATGCTATTACATTTTCTCTATTCCCCCCCTTCCCCTCCACCCTGCATACCCCTCCCCCACCATTTCCCCCTTTAGTTCATGAACATGTGTCTCAAATTCTTTAGATTCTGTATTTCCCCTACTATTCTTACCCTCCCCCTATCTATTTTCTATCTACTGTCTATGCTACTTATTTTCTGTACCTTCTCCCCCCTTCCCCTCCTCCCACTCCCCTGTTGCTAACCCTCCATGAGATCTTCATTTCTATGGTTCTGCTCCTGATCTAGCTATCCTCTTAGTTTGCTTTTGTTTTAGGTGTGGTTCTTAATAACTGTGAGTTTGCTGTCCTTTCACTGTTCATATTTTTAATCTTCTTTTTCTTAGGTAAGTCCCTTTAACATTTCATATAATAAGGGCTTGGTGATGATGAACTCCTTGAATTTGATCTTATCTGAGAAGCACTTTATCTGTCCTTCCATTCTAAATGAAAGTTTTGCTGGGTAGAGCAATCTTGGTTGTAGATCTTTGGTTTTCATGACTTGGAATACCTCTTTCCAGCCCCTTCTTGCCTGTAAGGTCTCTTTTGAGAAATCAGCTGACAGTCTGATGGGAACTCCTTTGTAGGTGACTGTCCCCTTAGCTCTTGCTGCTTCTAGGATTCTCTCCTTCATTTTAATCTTGGCTAATGTAATTATGATGTGCCTTGGTGTGTTCCTTCTTGAGTCCAACTTCTTTAGGACTCTCTGAGCTTCCTGGATTTCTCGGAAGTCTATTTCCTTTGCCATCTTGGGGAAATTCTCCTTTATTATTTGTTCAAATAATTTTTCACCTGGTGGTTGTGCCTTTCCCCCTTCTGGTACCCCTATAATTCGGATGTTGGAATGTTTAAAGATGTCCTGGAGGTTCCTAAGCTTCTCCTCATTTTTCTGAATTCTTATTTCTTCATTCCTTTCTGTTTGATCATTTTTTCTTCCTTCTGGTCCTCTCCCTTGATTTGAGTCCCAATTTTCTTTCCATTACTATTGGTATCTTTTGTATCACCATTCATTTCAATTAATTTAGCTTCCATATGTTTCTCTAATTTGTGACTAAAATCAACCAGTTCTGTAAGGATCCTTATAACCAATGTTTTGAACTGTGCATCTGAAAGACTGGCTATTTCTTCATCACTTAGGTCTATCGGTTCTGGGGCTCTGAGTTGTCCTAGAGCCATTTTTGGTCTATTCGTGCTGTTAAGTGAGCGGAGCGAAGCCTTAGTTGTTTACCAGGACGGGCGACCCAGGTCGCTGGTTTGTGACGCTGTGTGTGGGGGCGTGGTCAGAGAGGGAGCAATGGCGTTCCTCTCTGCTCGCCCAGCGCATCCAGTCACTCACACGCCTCGGGCTTGTTTATCCGATCCTAATTTTGTGAGCCTGCTGCACCGCGTGGGTTTCCCTTCTCACTGGTTTCTCCGCACATAAATGCGCGACCCACCGACTCACCGCGCCTCTTCCCTGTGCGCTCCGGCAGCCAGCTCGCTCGCGATCAGCGCCCTCTGTTGCCTGCGCGCACCGCGCACCGCCCCAGGAATTTTTTCTTGCTAACCTGCTCCGCTGCTGGCCTCGCTCCTCGTATCGGTCCAGCGGAGTATCTAGTTGTCCTTTGGACTCCGTATTGTCGATTTTCCGTGTGGCTTGGTTGTGACTGCTGTTAAAAATAGTTGTTCTTAGATTTGGTTGTGCACAGAGGCGAGGTGGACCCTCCACCTAGTCTCCATCTTGGTGGAAGCCCACAACAGCAGTACTTTCAAAGAAATAATCAACATTAATGCCATAAAGATCTTAGGTCTTCCCAATTCACCCTACATGGCAATATGTTCATATGTATTTGGTATTTTTGTATTAAAATATGAATTAAATAAATTTTAAGAAATAAACAACATGGATGGAACTGGAAAGCATTATGCTGAGTGAAATAGGCCAGGTGCTGAAAGACAAATACCATATGATCTCACCTTTAACAGGAAGCTAAACAACAAAACAAACAAGCAAGCAGAAAAAAAAACCAAAAAAACAAAGACACTGAAATAGAGAACAAGGGGATAGTGACCAGAGGGGAGAAGGAAGGGAAGTTAAGGGGAAAAAGGGGAGGGATTTGGAGGAACAAATAGGAAGGACACAGGGACGAGAACTAAGGGGGGAGGAAATGGGAGGGAGGTGGGGAGCAAGGGGCAGGGGAGGCTGGGATGGGAAAAATAGACAAAAAACTGTACTTGAAAAATAACTAAATAAAATTAAAAAAAATAAAAAATAAAAAATAAAA
>NW_026521502.1:0-8300 GCF_021234435.1 Artibeus jamaicensis
AGGTGATGAACTGAAGGTTGTCTGATAACAGGATGCTGGTGTTAGGAGCCATGGAACCCTCCTGGATATGGAGGCACACCAATCAGTGCCTTGATCACGCGCCCGCCATGCACCCCCGCCTAATCTGGGCCAGGAGCACGCCTGAAGCCACCTATCCACTGCATCCTCCACTGCTCCCTCTATATAACTCCCTCCATTTTGAAATAAAAATTTGCAGCTTGATCAGAATTTATCTTGCTGCTATTCCTCAGTCTGTCCCCCCTTCATCCGGTGGTGGGATGCTGATGCTCGCTGGCCGAGTGCAACTGGCGCCCTCAACGTAAGCCCGGATCGCCCAAAGTCTTCCATCGCAGGTCGCGCTCGGCTCACCGCGATCACTCAGCGCCGGTATTCCCTGACACCCCTGCTCCTTGTAGCGGATTTCAAAAGCAAAGACTCCAGCCAGATACAGGCATACTCACAACATGATTCATGTTTCACAACAATTTAAAAGAGTCTCCTCTGTGCTACAGATAAGAGTTCGTAAAAAAAGATTTGAATTCTTTTTCATCGTTTTTAAAATCTGCCCATGGTTTCCTCAGGAGGGTATGATTCTCGCATCTGGCGCTCGTGTAGGCGTACTGTCTAAATGACTGTTATAAGGTTTTGGCCCCAGACTATCCCTATAACTGCCTTTGACTATTATAACCCTCAAGACATCCTTAAACCACAATAATTTGACATACAGCGCCTTGGGCAAGGCAAGAAATTCTCGGCAGTCACCCCCTCGGCCCCCTCCAAAGCCCCAGTCCACGGCCTTCCATCACCGTGCTGACTTGCTTTCACACCCTCACGAGCGCTTCAAACTGTCCTTCTGTTTCCATCCGAATAGATGCAGACCCTCAAGTCCCTCCTCTGTACTCCCCTTCAGAGTTCTATTCCTCTGCTCCACCCCCCAATTCCCAGGACCCCGCGATCAGTTAGACTCTGAACAGGCAGAGTTAGGCACAGGACGCTACAATCCTGATTGGTTCTAGGGCGGCAGTCCTTCCACCATCTAAACGCTCCTTATAGACGCCGCGTCACGAGTCGTTGTGGCGTTGGCCACCGCCCGCTGTGTGCAAGGCACCCACTGCTTAAGCCGTACGGCCACCGCCGCACTCACCTGTTTCCAAAGCTTTCCTTCAGGAAACCCTCTCTTTCATCCGAGATATCAAAACTACTGCTAATGAACTCTCCCGCTCTTACGATCAGTCCCCCTCCCCACGAAACTTTAGCATTCCCTGTTACTGGATCCCCAGACTACCTAAGACGAGAACATAGATAGTTCAGTGCGGGGCTGCAGCCACCCCCCTTCCTGACAGTGATGACCCCAAGACTCTGACAGCCCCCCTTCTGATATAGATGAAGCACAGCCTAGTATATAGATGAAGCACAGCCCAGCATAAGAGACATCTACGACCCCTCAAGCTTATTTTCACACGTATAAAAAACTTAGTCTTAAAACACTAGAAAAGTCAAAGCTGTTGTAATACACTATGGGCCCTGTACAGCCCCTTTTCCCTTGCCTTAATTGAAATCTTAGTGAGCGCTGGCTCACGCCCAATGATTGGTTCTTTCTAGCAAAGGCAGCGCTGATGAGGTGACTTTATTCTTGAAAGCGAATATGAAGACATCACAAACAGTTTGTCCAGCGCAAATGCGAAAATCCTCCTCTAAAAATTGGACCATCCTTAAGTTTCCGCCTCTATCAAAACAATGAGAGACAAGCTTCAATTCCCCGGACTTTTAACCCAAATCCAGTCCGCTGGTCTTAAAGCATGGAGGCGCTCTGCACAAAAAAGGTACCGCAACCACTTCTCTTGTAAATAAGACATATTGGATGGAGCCACAGTGATTTTATAAGTTTACAGGAATTAGCTGAGAGGTAAAGTAAAAACTTCGTTAAACACTTAGCTTATGAAATGCCAACCGCTTGCCAAAATGCCATCTGCCCCCACGTCTGAGAGCCCAGATCATGTTCGCCGTTCGGCATCTAATCAAAACCCAGGGATAAGCTATACCTGGAGGGACTTCTCTCCTTTTCTCTATTACAGGAAACAGAACGCACCGAATAAACATCATTATACCACTAACACTCCCATACCTAAAGACAGACGAAGGACGAGAAGGACCACCCCAAAACTGCCTCACCCTATTTGGACAACTCCGCGTCTGTAAAGGAAAAGAACTTTCCAATACACTTGGGTAGACTTAACGGAATTCTCCCCACCCGCTTCCCTTAGGACTGTGTCCTATCCTCATCCTCTCTTTTGCCTGGATTCTTAGACGTAACCAACTTAGCCAAAGACCAACTTAACAGTGTACTAGGAAGGGGCTTATTCAGGGCACTATCAACAATTAGAAATGCTGGAACATGGAGCTGGACTTTGGTTTTATAGCTGCTGGGGTGCCAGCCCACGATTCCTGCCAGGTTCCTCTCTGCGCAGATATCCCTCGAAGATACAAGCCACAGCCAAGTAGCTGGGTGGATAGACACCGCTTGGGTGCAAGGCAAAGCAAAAAGGAGAGGCCTGTACATAATGGCCACTGTTCCTGAGAGTGTATTGATTTAAAGAGGTTGGTACCCAACTCCTCTCCTCCCAAAAGGTACTAAAGCTGCAGAATGAGCCCCCAGGGAGGAGTCAGGCTCAGCTCCCCAGTACAGTTCACTCCTATCGCCCTCAAAGTAACAAAAAGGCAAGTTGGTTTAGCAGGTCAGGCACCAACCTCTCCGGGGGCGGGTGTTTCAGAGTCGGGACAGCCCAGGAGTGAGGAGACCCCTCTGCCTCCCCTAGCCGGGTTAAAAGTCCACCCCCACCTCTAAAAATAAAATATGGGAGGAGATGTTGGGCTGGGATAATTGAAACAGGCTGATAAGCAATCCGACCTGAAGGTTGCGCCCCTGAATAACAGGGTTGTGTTAGGAGCCAGGAACCCCCTCCTGGACATGCGGGTGGCACACCCAACTGCGTTTTGATCACGCGCCCGCCATGCACTGCCATCAGCAGGCTAGAGTGGTCATGGTCACCCATCCATTGCACTTTCCTCCACTGCCTTCCTCTATATAATTCCATTTTGGAAATAAATTGCAGCTTGGATTCAGAATTTGCTTTTTCATACTCTCCTGTCCCCCTTCCGTTAGCAGGCATATTGTTATCTTGTTGACTGCCTCGCGGGCCGAGTACTTTCAGCCTCAGGGCTTTCTCTGAGTCTGCATGTACCAACAAAAGCATAATGAGTTTTGTTGTATCCAGGTTTTAGACCAAACTGAGCAAGTCCAATTTGTGCAAATAACTTAAGTCAGTTGAGTATAATGAGACACATCCCTAAGATAATAGGTTTATAGTAGTCTGTGGTTCTTTTTGATGTGGCAGAAACTTCTAAAGCAAGGCTAACAGAATACTGCCGTTATTTCAGCTGAGGGCCTCTGCCCCTGGTGCAGATCTGAGATGCATGAGCAGTTACCTCACCTGGATGGTTTCCTCTCAGAAGGTCTAAGTGAAGTATATGCACTCCTTTGGGCCACTTGCAGAATCTTTCTGTATTATGACAGAAATATTTACCAGGCAAACCTTCACAAGCATAGTAATATGATTCTTTGAACCACTAGAAGTTTAGCTGTTTCAATATACTACAAGATCTCAATTCAAGAGGTGGTATTTAGGATGAGGAAAATTCTGGCATGGGTAGGAGGGGACAAGACAGATGGTTGCATAGCACTGAATCATTTAGAGGAAGAATGCCAGGTGTTTTTGGAATACCCAGGTGGACGCCTCTACAAATGGCTGGGAACAGAGTGCAGAGACCCAAGGAGGATTAAGACCAATGACAGCAGATGTGGCAGGTTTGGCTACTGGTGGCAGAAGTTGGGCTGAGAGAAAGAAGAAACTTCATCAATGTATGCAGTCACAGATAACGTGAGAATACAGAGTGCAGGAAGGAGCCTAAGGAAGAGGTAAGTCAGGAAAGCAGAAGGCTCTAAAGCCTGGAGGTTAAAATTCCAAAGAAAGGCTAGTTATGTGCTCGAATACCTCGCAGAGAAATAGCAAGGCAAGTACAGAAGAGAGGCCAGTGGCTTTGCGATCTGTGTCACTAGCTACATTCCCAAGAGCAGCAGAGTGGAGTGATGTGGGTCTGTTTCTAGGTTTTCTGCCCAAAGTGTTTACTACTAAACTTCAATTCCTTTTACAGTCCTGATTTCATTATTTTTTGTCAAGGATTACCACTTATCATATTATGTGCCTGTTATCATTAAACATTCAGAAGTTTTGCCTTTTGAAAGGCTGTTTTAGAATGGAAATTTAACTGCGAGTGTTCTGTGCCTACCTCCCAGCCTTCTGGCCACTCCTGCTGCGCTCCTAACTTCCAATGGGTGAGGCAAACTCAGTATTTTTTTCAGGGTTGGCCGTGACTCTGGCTGGTGGACACAAGGAAAGTTTGTTTCATAAATGAGGGGGAAGGAATTTACTAAGTGGGGTAGAAGAAAGTTTCTGCTATTTGAAATATAGTAAATATCCTCTTTTACTGTAAACTTAGGGAGTTGCCCACTTATAGCATAGTGTGAAAAAGTGTGGCTTCAGAGTCAGATAGTTTGGGACTGAACTGGTTATGGAATTTCATATTTGTACTCTGGTAGGGGAGTATTTCACTAAGGGCAGTTGGAAGAGGAATTAAATAACATGTAAGGATCCAGTCAATCATAGGGTGCACGGAGTAACAGCATGGTAACTGGTACAGTAGGTATCAGTATTTGCTATTATTAATCTTATAAACTATTTATTCAGATTCTCAAGATAGAAACTACATTGTCTAACCACTACTTCTATACCCGAAACTAATACAATATTTTTTAAAAGATAGAAAACTACAAAAACTTCCCATATAAGTTGCAGAAACCTCACCATTCATCTAGAAAGATCTAATCACTTCATTGACTGCATTTGCCTGAGAGGGCACAGCTCCAGCCAACTCACTAAACAAAAGAGGTCCCATGAAGGAGGCCCACAGTGTCAACTCTCACCCATTTCACTAACGCCAGAACAGCTTGCACTGTGTTTTCACAAGTTTAAAAAATACACACAAAATTTGCCTTTGTACCCATGGAAACGTTGTAGTCCTATCATGTTAGCGTGACCCTGATGACCACTTGGCAAGCTTCAAGGAATTATGGCACGCATTCGCGTGCAAAGGGGTGTGTGTGTGTGTGGGGGCGAGGTGGTAGGAAGAAGCGAGATCATCGGTCAAAGATCACACCCACTGAAGCAGCCAAATAATGAAGCCCTAGCGTACATCTGGCCAGACTGGCTTAAAAGTTCATTTCTTCCCCGCCCCTCACTTTTCAGCACGAGCTAGGCCCTCCCAAAGGAGTAAAGTCAACCTGTTCTCAGGCCATGCGGAAAGGCAGGAGGGACTGTGGCCCAAAAACAAAGTCAGCAGGGGAATATTGAAGGAAGGACTCCCTCCCTACTAGAGTAAGCCCTGCAGGGATGGGGAGGGGGAGCGGGAGCACGGCAGACTCCGCCCCCACCGCCCCCTCAGGCCAGAGTTCTGCCGATCCTGGCCCCAATCTCCGCTGCCTCGCCCAAGTTGCTGGCCTGGGGGCTGGGAGGAGTGGAGAGGTGTCAGCAGCTGGAACCACGCAGCTCACGGAAGCGCACGCTACCCAGTGCACTGGAGCACCCCGCAGTGGTCCGCTGGTCACCTGAGCCTACGGCAGTCTGTAGTGAGTACCGACGGGCGGCCTGACATCCCGTGGGAGCTCCGCCGCCTCAGGCACCCGGAGGAGTCTGTGAGCCTCTTTTCGGAACGTCCGGGATGCTGAACCCAGACTCAGGGCTTGCAGAGTGATGGCTGTAAGGGGGAGAGTTGGGAGGCTGAGGGGAAGAACTAGGGCCAGTTCCTCTGGTACTGACTCCTTGCCTGACAGCGAGAGGGGTTCGCACTGAAGTGGTGTTACCTTTGTCTCGGCGTGCGTGCAGCTTTTGAGAATCCTCATGATGCGTGGGCCTTTACTGGCGAGCCCTCACCGAAGCTGTGCAGGCTGGCCAAACAGGGGAGCCCTAATTCCTGAGAAGGGTGTATGCGGCCCTCACCTGGTGGTACCCTGCTGAGTCGAGCTGGCCAGAAGGGAAACTCACTGAGGTGCTGGTAGATTGGGGAATCCACACCCAAGTGGCAAGAGAAAATGGGGGCAAGGGGGAAAAGACCCCTCGGTGGAAGGTGAAGGGGTGGGAGAGTCCGCTCTAATAGATTCAGAGACCCAGGAAGGAGCATGAGCTGCCCTTTGCTAATTCAGCCCGCACATCAGAATGGCACATCTTCCTCTTGTACCATGCAGAACCCGGGTAAGGGCTGTGAGGGTGGGAAGGCACAGCTCAGCACAGCAATTCAAACTTTTGGGGGACTCAGAACTCCTTTACATTCTTCAATTAGTATATCTAATAGTGGTTTGTTTAGTGTGATCCTTTACATGTAGAACAGAATTTTTTTCTTAAACTCAATAATTCATTTAAAAAGAAAAAGGACCTATTACATGTGTTAACATATAGTTTTAAGGAAACCTGCCTTTTTCCAAATAGAATATTACTGCAAGAGTGGTACTTTATATTTTTTGTAAATCTCTTTAGATGTCAGGTTTCATAGTAGGCAGATAGATTCTGAGATCTGATTCTGTATTCAGTCTGTTGCAATATTACACGATCACGCAGCTTGCAAAACGTCACTGTGTGCTCCTGAAAAACTCAAGAGTGAAAAAAGCAAATAGCATCCTGGTATTATTTCAAAAGAATGCCCTGTACCACATCACACTGTGGAGAACCACTGGTGTGGAAGATGGAGGGCTCACATCTTTGGTCTCCTTCTCTTGTTTGTGATCCTTCAACTGGCTGGAAACATATACCACATGCTGGACAGTGTTAACCTCTGCCATTTAGAACTAACCTTACTTTGAAACAAGTGCTAGGGGCCCATGGAAGGAGGAATTTGCAGCTTCTTTAAAACTTCAGGCGCTCACGAGTAGTTTCTGGTTGTTTCTGTGGCCCCACAGCTTACCTCCTCTGCAGATTGCAGGAGTGAAGTGTCAGACAGGATCTGGAGATTCCTGGAATAGTTTATGGGGAGCTCATATCAAGTGTGTAGGGGTTTGTGTGAAAGTTAACAGGCAGTCAAGAAGTCATTTCTGAAAGAAACATGGATGCGTGCATGTTTTTGCCTTCCTCTTCTCTTATGTTAATTTCTGTGCATAGTTACGTAGCCTTGAGTTTGTTGAACTGATCCCAGTCTTAGAGTCCTTTTGCAGTTTCCACTTCCAGAGGTGTCAGTGTGAATGGCAATCTGCCAGAGCAATGACTGCATCCTGGTGTGTGGTAGGTGGGATCTCTCACTGGATTATTTTCTTGACTTCATGTTCTGTCAGCACAAGTTCAGATAGAAATCATGTACATCAAAGAACAGGTGTTCTCTAACTCTGTCCTCCCTTTTGCTCCTCTGTCCACAGAGTCTCTTGTGCTCCACACTATACCTTATACATTGGACATGTTGCAACTGAGCATCTGCTCTATGCTTTGTAGAAAGACATATATTGATCTCCCACTTACCACCTGCTTACCAAAAACCCAGTTTTGCACTGGACTCTGGGGAAAGTAGTGAGCAACGACAGATGTGGCCCGTCTTTCTGGAGCTTACAGACTGGTCACTTAGGGAACTGCTGGATCATTGAGAGATAGTGCACTGTCAGTGTTTACATGAAACATAGTCCTGTGTGAAGAACAATCCCCCTTCTAGATGTGTGCTTCAGAGCATGTGCTGAGAAAGCCAAAGTCCCAAACTGTGATGATAATAAAACCAACTTTTATTACCATGTGACTGGCAAAGAACTTCCTTTGCCCTCCTTCCTCCAGTCTTTATTTTTTGGAGAAAGTCACTCCTCGTGAGGCAGACTCTATAGGGAAATGGGTACCAGTCTGGTCCCAGTCACTAGGCCAGTCTTGGGCAAAACATTTTATCTAGTCCTGTCTCTTCATCTTTAAAGTGAGGGCTTGGGCCTTTGGTGTCCCATTTTGGAACACTGCAGACATCCGAAGGAGCCAGTGTTTTGCGGGAGCTGGTTTGCACTACAGTTTGTATGCATTTCTTCCCAGTTTTGTGTTCAGTGGCATCACATTTTTCAGCTTTATAAGCCATTATGGGTATGTTTACACCCTGGAAATCTGCAAATGCCGTACATAAATCAGGGCTCCCCGCTCTCAGCAAGTTGTTAAAGGTCTACCAGCAAATCATTG
>NW_026521503.1:0-6383 GCF_021234435.1 Artibeus jamaicensis
TTCTTTTAAGTAATCATTTTTTAAAAACTGCAAAAGCCCTTTTCCATAATTCATTGTTAGACACCCATTCTCCACCTGACAGCCAGGATGATTGGGAAGAAGAACAGAGCCCTTCCCAACTGTGTCTGCGGCTCTGCCTGGGCTGCCTGCCCTCCTCCCTGCCTTCACCGAGCCTCCCCCAGTGGTCAGCTCCCAACACATGGCCTCGGGCTGCTCCCCCAGCAGGTGGCCCGTGGGACACTGAAAAGGACGAATCAGGCTGCAGACACTGTTGCCATCATCCCCCATCAGTCATTTTTACTACTTGTTAAAGGTTTTCGTACAATGGACTTCACTTTTGCTGTTGTGTGGTCCCATGAGGTTTAATAGATTCCTGTAATCACTATTGTAAACAGGACACAAAATGACTCCAATGTCCAAAAGGATTCCCTCCTGCTGCCCAGTTTAATCTGTTCCTGTCCCCACGCTTGGCCCCCATGGATCTGTTCCTGTAGTTTTGCCTTTTGTAAAAAGTCACGTGAAGTGAATGATACAGTAGCTAATCTTTTGAAACTGGTTTCTTTCACTTTGCATAATGCTTTTCAGAGCCATCCACATTGTTCTATGTGACAATAGCCCATTCCTTTTCTTTACTGAGTAGTGTTCCGTTGTGTGGCTGTCCCACAGCTTTTTGCCCTGGCTGGCATAGCTCAATGGATTGAGCGCAGGCCTGTGAACCAAAGGATCTTGGTTGGATTCCCAGTCAGGGCACGTGCCTGGGTTGCAGGTCAGTTCCCAACAAGAGTCAACCATACATTGATGTTTCTCTCCCTCTTTCCTTCCCTTCCCCTCTAAAGGTCAATAAATGAAATATTTTTTAAAAACCTTTTTAAATCCATTTACTCATGGAAGAATATTTAAAAATGTATATTTGTGGAAATTATGAATAATGCTGCTATTAAACATTCATGTACAGGTATTTGTGTGAACACATATTTTCACTTCTCAATAATGTGTACAGATGAGATTGCTGAGTCAAACAGTAATTATAGGTTTAACTTTGTAAGGAAATATCAAACTGTTCTCTGGAGTGCCTGTCCGACACCACACTGCATTCCCACCAGTCACGTGCGAGGTTCCGGCTGCCCCATACCCTTGTCAGCACTTTGTATCATCAGAATTTTTCTTTAACTCCAAGTTTGTTACTTTAGCACAGGAAAGTGTGTAGATAAGCAGTTCAAGGCTGGTACGGTCTCCACATAGTTCTCGGGGAGCCAGTCATTTCTCTTTGTTCTCTTCTTTACAGGGTCACCTCATAGCCTCACATGGCAGTTCTCGCTCTGGCCATCATGACCCCTTATCAGTCACTAGAACAGAAGAGGAAACTGAGGGTGTATGTGCCAAGGCTTCTTAAAGAAAGTTCCCAGCAGCTGTCATTCGGCATTTCTGCTTTCATTCCATTGGCCAGAACTTGATCACATGACCCTACCTTAAATTATATTGTATTGATTATGCTATTACAGCTGTCCCAATTTCCCCCATTTGCCCCCCTCCACCCAGCAACCCCCACTCATTCAGGCAATGCCCACACCATTGTTCTTGTCCGTAGGTCATGTGTAGGAGTTCTTTGGCTACTCCACTTTCTACATTGTACTTTACATCCCCAAGGCTTTTTTGTAACTACCTATGTGTACTTCATCCCCTCATCTCTTCACCCATTCCCCCCATACCCCTCCCATCTGGCCACCATCAAAACTCTCTCCACATTCATGATTCTGTCTCTGTCTTTCCTGTTTGCTTCATTTTTTTACATTCAATTGTTGATAGATGTTTTAATTGCCATTTTATTTTCATAGTTTTGATCTCCTTTTTCTTGAATAAGTCCCTTTAATGCTTAACGTAATAATGCCTTGGTGATGATGAACTCCTTTAGATTTACCTTGTCTGTGAAGCACTTTATCTGCCTTTCGACTCTAAATGACATCTCTGCTGGAGAGAGCAATCTGGGCTATAGGTTCCTGCTTTTCCTATTTCTTGCCTATCCCTGCTAGCATGCAGTTTCTTTTGAGAAATCAGCTGACAGTCTTATAGGAACTCCCCCATAGGTAACTAACTGCTTTTCTCTTGATGCTTTTAAGGTCCCCTCTTTGCTGTGGCTGGTACAGCTCAGAGGACTGAGCGCAGGCCTGCAAACCAAAGGGTTATTGGTTTGATTCCCAGTCAGGGCACATGCCTGGGTTGTAGGCCAAGTCGTCAGTAGGGGGTGTGTGAGAAGCAATCACACATTAATGTTTCGTTCCCTCTTTTTCTCCTTCCTTTCCCCTCTCTCTAAAAATAAATAAATAAAATCTTTTTTAAAAAAAGATTTCCTCTTTATCTTTAAGTGTTAGCATTTTAATTATGATGTGTCTTGAAGTGGGTCTCTTTGCATCAGTCTTAAAGGGGACTCTCTGTGCTCCTGGAATTGCATGTCTATTTCTTTCAGAAAATCAGCAAAAGTTTTCTTTCATCATTTTTTCCAGGAGATTTGCAACTTTTTGTTCTTTCTCTTCCCTTCTTGTACCCCTATGATGCAAATGTTAGAACGCTTGCACTATGCCCCCTTTTTTTTAAACTCTTTTTGTTGTTGTTGTTCCGACAAGTTGTATTGGCTTCCTTGTGTTCCAAATTATTGATTTGGTTCTTGGCTTCATCCACTCTACTGTTCTTTCCCTGTAAATTGTTCTTTATTTCAGTGAGTGTATCCTTCATTTCTGACTGGATCTTTTTTGTTCTGTTGAGGTCCTCACTATGTTTCTTGAACATCCTTATAGCTAGTGTTTTGAACTCTGCATCTCATAGATTGATCATCTCCATTTTCTTTAGTCTTTTTCTGGTGCTTTCATCTGTTCTTTCATTTGGGCCATTGTAGGGTAAGTGGAGGTGTACCAGTGTCTGGGCACCAAGGGAAGCAGTGTTCCCATAGCCTGAGGGGCCTGATAACTAGTGTTCTCATAGCTGAGACTGTCTTGATAAACGTTCCCATAACATGAAGTGGGTTGAAGAAATGTTAATGTAAACATCTTGGTGATCTTGCTGGTTTTGTTGCCCTCTAGTACTTAAACAAGGAGGGACTCCCTGCTGGGGCAAACATGGGAGATGCATTAAAGGGAACAGGTGCGTAATGGGGAGCAAGGGCATTACATTGGCTTGTAGTGTATGTGGCTCGCCAACCCATGAATAAAGACATGCCAGACATCCCAATGGCTCCATGAATATTATTCTGTCTGAAAGAATACCATGAACCTGCCCAGCTTTGAAGGGTCACCACAACACAGCCATATTTCCTTGTCTCCTCATTTTGGCAGCTTCACTGTGTCTGTTTCTATGTATTAGGTAGAGCTGCTATGATCCCCTGTCTTGGTAGTGTGGACTAATATGGTAGGTATCTCATAGGGTCCAGTGGCACAGCCTCCCCTATCACCCAAGCTGGGTCCTGGAGGTGTGCCCTATGTGTGGGCTGAGTACACCCTCCTCTTGTAATTGAGTCTTGGTTGCTGTTGGGAGATCAGTGGGAGGGATTTACCCAGGACAGTCAGCTGGAAGGGCTGGCTATGACCACTCACCACAAACCTCCATCCTCCACAGAGGATCAGCTGTGCAGGGGCAGGTTAGTGATGCTCCAACATGGTCTATAGCTATCCATTGGGTGCACAGAACTTGGGGTTTCCTGGGTGGTACAGGCCAAGGTCAGCCCCCAGCTGTGTTCTGCCCAGGGCCACCCTGCCTGAGCTATAAAGCAATCTGAGATGCTGCTACTTGTGCTTAGCTTGGAGATTCCCAGGCAAAGCCAAGCTGTGAATCTAAGCTGGCCGCTGCTGGTGTCAGGCCTGGGGACACTTAGCAAGATGTATGAGGGGATGGGAGCTTACTCCGGCCTGCTGTTGCTTGTTTGACAGTATTTAGGAAGTTGTGAATCATGAACCAAAACTAGCTATTCATACAGAAAAGGAGCATAGGTGAACGCAGAAGTTGGGCGGGACAGAGTTTCTGGGGATCTCCAGGTCAGCAAAGAGTGTTAGCCAGGTTGACGGAGTCTCAGACATGGCACCAGCCTGACAGCCCTGTGTGGGGAGAGTTCACAAAAGGGACAATGGCTTCTGCTTGCCTTTCTTTCTAGGAGAAAGCTCCCCCCCCCCAGCTCTCCCTTTGGTACCAAACACTTCAGTTCCTCCCTGTATGCCCCCGGTGCATTTCAGATGCTACCCCACTTCTGGAGCTCAGAGGGAGTGAGTCTGAATAAGTCCATGTATGGATTCTTTAAACTGCTTAGGACTCCAGAAGTTACTTCCATCATCTCAATCCTTGCTGGGTTTTGTAGCCAGAACTTATGAGGACTTATCTTTCTGGCCCTGGAACCCTGGGCTGGGGTCCTGGTCTAGAACTGGGACTCCTCAAGCTTGAGATATCCCTTCCAAATTTTAATTCACCACATGTGGATGTGGGACCAGCCTGTTCCACATCTCTGCCCCTCCTACCAATCTGGATGGATATAGTTTCATTAATTCTATAGGTGTCAGACTTCCATTCAACTTGATTTCTGACAATTCTGAGTGATGGTTGTTTACATTTCAGTTGTAATTTTGATGTGGTGGTGTGAGGAGGAAAGCAGTGTTTACCTATGCTGCCATCTTGACCAGAAGTCAGAATTTTTTATATTAGCTATTCTAATAGGTATGTAATGATATCTTATTCTGACTTTTTATTTGCATCTCCCTGAGGATCAGAATGATGTGAACAGCTGTTCATATGTGTATTTGCCATCTGTATATTTTCTTTGGGAGGTATGTGGTCAAGTCTTTTGTCCATTAAAAAAATCAGGACAGGAACAAGTATAAAAGACACATGGACAAAAACTGGGGGGAGGTGGAAATGGGAGGGAGGGGGAGGGCTGGCTGGCTGGGTGGGTTGGGATAGGGGCTATTCAAATACAGAAAACTTGCACATACAGAACAACAATTAAAAATCAGGTTGCTTGCTTTCTTACTGTGAGTTGTGTACATATACATATTCCAAATTCAAGTCCTTTGTTGTATATGTGATGTGAAAATATTTTCTTCCAGTCCGTGGTTTAGTTTTTCATTCTCTTAGTGTCTTTCACAGAGAAAAAGTTCTTAATGCAGTGAATTCGGATTTATTAATTTTTAAAAGGATTTTGTTTTGTGATTCAATGGCACAAGATTTTTCTCTAATTTTTTAATCTGAGTGTTAGTTTTTAATCTGAGTGTTATTTTAAAAAATTTCACAATTAGGTCTGTGAATGATTTTTATTTAGTTTTTGCATTTGATGTGAGGTGTAGGTTGAGGTTCAAACTTTGTGTATGAATATTCAATTGTTCCACCACCATTTGTTGAAAGACAGTCTTCGAATTGCTCTCATACCTTTGTCAAAACTTTGAATGGATACTTCATAAAAGACCTTATATGAATAGCAAATATGCACATGAAAGCGTCTTCCACTACGGAAAAAATCTTCAGTCTTAGAGAAATGCAAATTAAAACCACAATGAGTTACCCTCATGCACCTTTTAGACTGGCTAAAACTAAGTGTTGCTGAAGCTGTGTCAAAGTTGGAACTCCCAGACACTGCCGGTGGGTCCGTAAAATGGTACAAACAGTTTGAAAACAGTTTGTCAATATCTTTTAAATTGAACATACAATTACCACTTCATCCAACCATTCTACTCCTAGGGATTTAGTAAACAGGAATGAAAACATATGTCCATACACATGTCCAAAACTCATACGTGAATGTTCATGGCAGCTTTGCGTGCGATAGCCAAAACATGATACAACCTGAATTATAAGTTATAAAAAAATTATTATAAAAACCACATTAAAAATAAAATTATATAAACAGCCAAAATCTAATCACTTGAACTAACTGTTGTAATTTAGGTGCTTTTTCTTTCCTCTTTTAGAAAACATTGTTATGACACTAGAACAGTTGAAAAGAGTATGGCTTAGTAAAGTATCATAAAGTGAACACATCTGTGAACTTACCACGCTGGCACTCCAGGGGGTTTTCTTATTTTCACATCCATCATTGAGGGTATAGATAAGCAAATGGATACAGTAGAGTACTACACAGCAATAAAAAAGAATGAACTATTGATACATGCTACAACATGGATCTGGCCTCAAAATAATTATGTCAGGTTCAGGAAGCAAGACAACAAAGTACCTCTGTATAGGTCTATGAATATTAAATTTCAAGAAATGTAAACTAACACAAATGATAACAAGTATATTAGTGATTGCCAGGGGATAAAATAGGAAGAGAAAAGACAAAAGGAAACTTTGGGGATAATGGATATGTTTACTATCTTGATTTAAGTGTTGGTTTTATAGATGTAAACTTATGT
>NW_026521504.1:0-9015 GCF_021234435.1 Artibeus jamaicensis
TCCTATACCTGGAGCAAAATAGAGTTTAGTTCACATTTGATTTACTATTGGACTTTGAAGATGACGTCTCTTTTTTTTTTGCTCTGATAAAATACACTTTAAATATCATTTTTCACGCATAAAGCTGTGCTTACAATTCTTTTTTTTTAAAACAGGCATCAGGCTTTTTCTCATTTGTTGGGCCCAGGGCAGAAGTATAAATGTACCTAAACATTTAAAAGTCACAGATCAGGTCAGCAGATCCTGCAAACAGGTGTGTGCCTTCGACTTTGACACACATACCTCCACAATGACCCGAAATAACAGGTGCGCATTTGGATATAATTTAGAGTTTTTTGGAGATCTGTGCTGGCCCCTCCCGCTGTAAGCAGCCCAGGCCCCCAGGGGTGAGGGGCCTCGTGTGCCCACCACCCAGACTGCATCACATTCTAACGCTGTCCACACGTCCCAGACGACAGTCACACCCTGGGTACCCTGTGGGTGGTCCGCTCAGGTCCTGGACGCTGGCTTAGGGCTGTGTGAGCAGGAATTCCAGAGGGCCCAGTACCTGGAGTGTCATCTGGGAGTTGGGGGGCTTGGGCATGCTCCCCAACCTCCCTGGACACCTGGCCTAGTCGGGGGACCCCATAAAAAGGGGGAGGGGCCCCACGGGCCTGTGGGGAGGACTCTCTGAAGCGTGGGGCCAGGGAAGAAGCCCGTCCTCTCCAGCACTCGGGTCGGCAGGAGAGCAAATCCTGGTGCCCAGCATGTGATCCATTTCCAAGCTGCTTTCGTAAGAGACTGACCGATTCAGATGCCTGTTTAGGGACAAGCACTGGAGTTTCCAGTGGGCTGGTAGCTGTGTGACTTCAGGCAACATGACTAACCTCTCTGTTTTCTCATCTAGAAAATGTACTCCTTGTAGCTTTAACCTTCTCTGGTTCCCTGAATTCAAGCCTTACATTTTAATCACTCATGGCCTGAATTTCTCCAACTCCCCTTGGTCTTGGGAATGCGCGCACCGAAACGCACAGGTTTGTCTCCCTGGTGCGTGCCAAGGCACCCGCCCGCCTGTTCAGCCAGGAGACAGCTGCCGGGCTGGGGCTGGTTTTCTGCCAGCTTTACTCGCCCACGAAGGGTTACGCACCTCGCTCACAACACAGGCCACTTCTATTCCTCCTCCACATGTCCCCTCTCCTCCAGCCGTCTGTCCTAAAGTGTACAGCTATACACAGAAAAGCCACACCCTCTCTGGTTCCAGGGCCACTAAACCCTGACTCTGTGGTGACCTGGAAGATGTCATCACATTTCACGGCCAGGAGCTGCCCTTGTGTGTCCTCTGCCCCATGACTCTCCTTACACCACAGGGGAGACATTCACCTCCAACCCCCCAGGGACATTTTCATATGTGTGCCAGGCTGTCTGAAGATAGACTTTTGGCTTCCTGAGGGTGGCACTGTCATTTTACCTCTGTCCCCTTCTTCCCACTTGGAAGTCCACCCTTGTGTTGTATGTGTGTGTGCGTGATGGACTGAGGTCCACCCATGTGAGATGTCTCACTACAGGAACAGACACGCATGCCCTGGAGACCTAAGAGGGGTGAGAACCCGCCGTCAGAAATGTAACCTAACTCACAATGAACCGCACAGTCAGAAAAGAGCCTTAACAGAACCCCGTTGCTATGGTTCCAACTCTCTCACCTGCCGTTTTAACATCATCTCAGTCAGTCTAAGGCGAAGGGATGAATTAATCACTGCGATCGGTTGTTCTCAGAGTGACCAAAATCTCAAGGCAACCGGCGTGTCCTCACAGTCCCTGTCCAAGAAAAGGGTGTCCCTTCCTTAAGGGTTGACCCCCGACCTGTCCAAAGACTGGTAAGAGACCTTTGGACGAAGGGGATCCTGTGTGCCCCGTGTTTTGGGGTCTCCCTGAGTCACGTCGAACGACTTTAACGCCGCAGAGAAGACCTGACTCCCACGTCTGAATCACTGAACATCTTGCTGGCTGACCATTTTGTACCAGCCCATGTCCCCGCCGAGCACCCGGGAGACACGCCGCCTGCCTGCCGCCCACGGGTACCTGCCATGCTAAGTGAGATGGATGGCAGGTATTCAAATAATATTAAATATGAACACTGACGCTTCCTGGGGGCTGCATCTGTCATCTGGAGTCCCTTCAGAGTGTGTGGGGCTCCAGAAATGTCATCTGTCTGCAAAGCCACATGCCACTAGGCTGCGGTTGGTTGGCTTGGAAAGTGTTATGAAGCTGCAGAAAGAAGGGAAGGACCACAGGGAGGGGGAGGGGGGAGGAGGCCAGGCTGAGTGGGTGGGACAGGCAAACCCTGGGGGGGGCGTGGCTGGACACACAGCTCTGCCTCTCTTAGCCAGACCACTTGGGCTTCACAGGGACAAAGCCGGGGACACATGGAATTGTTTTGCTTCATCGGGAGAGCTGACCACAGGGCCTTTGTGCGTGAAGTCTCTCAACCTCTGTGACCAGAAAACCTTTGAATTTGCTGCCCTACCTGGATGAGCCGAAGTTTAACTGTCGTGTTTAATTCCACTTTCAAGAAGACAAAATCTAGTCTCTTCTGCGTCAGCGGTCCTGGGGCCTCCAGGGAAGGCGTCAGCGTGGCCTGCTTTGCAAGAGTCCCCTGTGGGGACGGTGAGATGCTGTGTCCTGTGGTGTGTGTGTTTCATTGTCTTTTCTACCAGAAATCTGAGGGACGAGATATTAGATTTTGAGGGTTCCAGTCTCCTTGGTAAAGTGAAGTTCATGCATCCTCACGGGGGCAGCCCTCCCCTGCCTGGCCGCTGTGCTAATCACCCGCTGGCCGGCAGAACTGTGGAGACCAATGGTTTTATTGGGCCAGTTCCTCACAGAGTAACGCTAGAAGTAGTTCTCATTAATTCAGCACCCATCACGTTCGAGATTCTTTTCACTTACTGCTTCCTTGGATTCATAGCCACTCTATAAAGGCGGGAGTGATGATCTCCAGGTCCTGGGAGAGGAAAGTTTGAGTCACGGCCTGAAGACACGCCACTAATCACACAATGAATTTGAAGTTCAAAGTCACCTCCCAAGTCTATGTCATGCTCCTTCCCTTGTAAATCAAACTTGGAATTTAAAAAATGGAGGAGAAGTTGCCAGAGAATAATGCGATCAGTCTATTGATAGAATCGTTGGCTGAATTTGCAGAACAGCCAAACGTTACAGCTGATCTCAGCTGTCTGGAGCGTGTTGGGCTTCGCCCCTTGGTCTTTCCTCGACAGGGAGACCCACGTGTTCCCTGCAGTCGGGCTGGGGCCTTGGGCACACGCCCAACTCACTGGGCTCCATTTTGGCCGTCACTGTTGGCTGGGGTCTCCCTACCGCAGGCAGCACAGTTGACATTTGCCGGGTGAGCCTTCGCTGGGGACTGTCCTGGGCACTGTTAGGTGGTTGGCAGCACCCCTGGTCTCTACGCCCCTGGTATCAGCAGCAGCCTGATATCAGTTGTGACAAAGAACATGTCTTTAGCTGGTGACTCCTGGGGGCAAAATCGCCTCAGTTGTTTCCACATCCTCTACTGGCTTATTCCCCCTCCCGTCCTCCCTGGCCCCTCCTGAGGGGGCTGCTGTCCTCAGGTGAGCACCTGCCCAGACACAGGGCTGGGGTGTTCTTGTTGCTTTTTTAAAAAATCACCCGAGGACTTATTTTTCATTGTGTGTGTGTATTTGTGTGTTTTAAGAGAGAGGGAGGGAGGGAGGAAGGGAGGAAGGGAGGGAGAAACATCAATTTGAGGGAGAAACATTGTTTGGTTGCTTCCTGCACGTGACCTGACTGGAACCTAGGTACGGGCCCTGACCTGGGGCCGAAACGGTGACCTTCCGGCTTACAGGACGATGCTCCTACCAGCTGAGCCACACCAGCCAGGAGAGTTCTTGTTGCTTCTGACCCTCTGGGACGTGTGACCACCCACGGGGACCTGCTCTTTGCGTGGTTTCTAGCGAGTGCCCCGCAGCCCTGGTGCCGTGGCTCCCCCTTGGAGAAGCTGCTTGGAGAGAAAGTGTTTTAAAGGTGCGTTTTCTCTCTGCACGGTGGGTGTATGGACTGAACTGTGACCCCCCCCCCCAACCAAACTTGTATGTTGAAGTCCTGACCTCCAGGTCCCCAGCACGGAGCCCTAACTGGAGCTAGGGCCTTTGGAGAGGGGACCGAGTGAAAATGAGGGTCGGAGTGGGTGCTCTCATAAGACAAGACACAGGTGTGCACAGAGGGGCGGCCCTGTGAGGACACAGGGAGCAGGTGGCCGTCCGCAAGGTGGCGAGACAGGCCTCAGAAGCCAGCAGCCTGCCCACACCTTGGTCGGGCAAATACCTGCAGCCTCCAGAACCAGGACGGACACACGCTCTTGCGTGATCCGCGCACCGTGTGGGCCGGGCAGACGAACACAGTGGGGAGGCCGCAGAGCCGGAGGGGGGCCCCTTCCCCACAGCGCCTGCTGTGCTCGGTGGCCCCCGAAAAGTGCCAGTGTGCGTGCTCCTCTAATCGGCCAAGGGTGATCGACCGGCACTGCCCCCGTGGCTGCTGGTTGACAAGGGTTTGGGTCCACGGAAGAGGAAGAGGCAGGACTGCCTGCTAAGTCTGGAAAAGCGTCCTGGAGGCAACAGGGAACTAAACTTCATAATCACACACATTTTAACAGGGGCTTATACACTGGTCACGAATATTCTGAGGGGTCTCCATACACAGGATTGAAAATAAAATTGTGCTGGTCAGTGCGCCCAGATAATGGCGCATGGAAATGAGGGTGGTGGAAAGGATGGCAGAGGCTCAGGGGAAGGTCAGGTTGAGCAATCAAGGTCGTGGAAGGTCAAACATGACAAAGGAGGGCCTTGTTTTAGCTCCTGTCCTGACAGCTCCTGCAGAGACGCTTCCTTGGGAAAGGTCACACGGTGCCCTTGTCATCTCTGGGGCACAGCCAGTCACTCCAGGGGTGCTGCAGGGGGCCCCACCCACAGGGCCCCTCTGGACGCAGCAGGGGGCAGAGAGGACCACACCTTCCTACCCACAAGGTGGCGAGTCATGGGCAGAGGGCAGACAGGGTCCCCTGGCGCTTTCTGCTGAGAGTCAGGGAAACCCCGCAGTTCGCCGGTGGAAGCCCACGAGGAAATTCCTGGGAGAAGCTCTAGTTTTGCTTGTTTGCGGAGCGGCTGCATGTGGGCACTCCCCCCAGCAGGGCATGGGGTGGGGTTTGAACTACGAGGGTGCGGGCCTTGTGGTGGTTTTCGGTTAATTCTCAGAAACGTGTTTGCTGTCATCCAGATGCCAAGTCATCAGGACAAATTTCCCAAGAGAGCCTGACATCTGCTTCCGTTCTGCTCAGTAATGTCACCGAAGGCGCCATCTGGTCTGTGGCCTCAGTTCCAACAGGCGGTTCCCAGACACCGGCTTGGTGTCCGACCCTTCAGCCCAATTCTGATACCACCTACCCAGGACAGCACCCGGTCCCACAGGTGAAGGGCTTATTCTCACACAGTCACCAGTCCAGGCTGCCCCTGTGCTTGTGACCGACCGGCTGTAGGACTGAAAGTCCCAGTGATCCCTGTCTTGAGTTCCATTAATGTTCTGGAGCGGCTCACAGAACTCAGAGAAACCTAAGTCGCTGGATCGCGGGGTCACTGGTTTATTGTGAAAGGATTTAACTCAGGAACGGCCAGATGCTAGATGTGTGGGGCGAGGTGTGTGGGATGGGACTCGGAGGGTCCACATCCTCCCCAGCTCATCACCTTCCTCAGTCTCCACGTGTTCTCCAACCTGGACTGCTCTCGAGCCCCGTCCTTCTGGGTTTTATGGAGGCTTCCATTCACAGGCACATCAATGACACCGCTGAGTTGGCCTCCAGCCCCTCCTCTCCCTGGAGATCAGGGGGTGCGGCTAGAAGTTCCGGCCTCTCACCATTTGGTTGGTTCCCCTGGCAACCAGCCCCCATCCTCAGGTGCTTCCCCAAAGTCATCTCATTAACATAAACGCAGCTGGGGTGGAAAGGGGCTTGTTAGGGATAACGAGATGCCCACTCTGGGGGCAGAGGACATAGGAAGGAAGACATTTCTCCAAAAGGACAGATGAGGAAAGGCTGTTCACCATCACTTATTGTGAGGGAAATGCAAATCAAAACCACAACGAGACACCACCTCACACCAATCAGAACGGCTCTTCTCGACAAGTCAATAAATAACGAGTGTGGAGATGAGGGGGGTGGAAACAGAGAACCCTCATGCTTGGTTCGTGGGACCGTAAACCGGGACAGCCCTAAGGCGAACAGGGTGGCGGTCCCTCGGAACGTTAAAAATAGATGTGCAGCATGGAACCCAGCAATACCACTTCTGAGTATTTACCCAAAGACAGTGAAAACACTGATCGACAAGCTGTATGCACCCCTAGGTTCACTGCAGCATTACTTATAAGTTATAGGAAGCAACCGGTGTCCATCGATGGGTGAGTAAAGAAGATGTGGTACATACTTATTGGATTGGCCAAAAAAGTCCGTTACTTTGTTCCCCATAAAACAAAAGACACATTTTTCATTTTCACCAAAAAACTTTATTGATCTGGATATTTTGAGCATGTGGGCTGTCTCCTGCAATTGGCTTCTAGTGGGTAGAGGCCAAGGGGGCTTGATGCTAAACATCTTCCAATGCAGAAGCCAGCCCCACAGTGAAGAATTATTTGGCTAAAGTGTCAGTAGTACCAAGAAACTTTTTGCAAACCACTTTTGACGCATTCAGTCCTCACAGCACCTTCTCCACACGGCACAAATCCTTTTTTGTGTTTCAGTTGAGTTTTTACCTTTCTTGAAATAATAAAGCATAATACACCAAAAGTATTGCATGTCTTCTATCTTCAATATTAAAATGGCTGCACAAAAATTCACCAGTTTTGGTAAGTTTTTTTTAAATGTGCATTGATACGACAGCTATCCCAATACAATGTAACAAAATTGTTTTGCATGAAGTTAAAGACAGCTAAGCGCTACTAGAGCCATCGTATGGGAAAAACAGGACAGACTTTTTGGCCAACCCAACACAATGGAATATTACACAGCAATGAAAAGAAAGGAAATCCTGTCATTTGTGACATGGATGGACCCGGAGGGTATGATGCTAAGTGAAAGAAATTGGACAGAGAAAGACGGGTACCATACGGTTTCACTGACACGTGGAATCAAAAAAGAACTGAAAACCAAACCAAAACAAAAACAGACTCATAGAGGACTTCCACCAAGATGGAGACGTAGATGGAGGATCCACCTCGCCTCTGTGCACAACCAAATCTAAGAACAACTATTTTTAACAGCAGTCACAACCAAGCCACACGGAAAATCGACAATACGGAGTCAAAGGACAACTAGATACTCGGCTGGACCGGTAGGAGGAGCGAGGCCAGCAGCGGAGCAGGTTAGCAAGAAAAAATTCCCGGGGCGGTGCGCGGTGCACAGGCAACCGAGGGCGCTGATCGCCAGCGAGCTGGCTGCCGGAGCGCACAGGGAAGAGGCGCGGTGGGTCGGTCGGTCACGCGCATTTACGTGCGGAGAAACCAGTGAGAAGGGAAAACCGTGCGGTGCAGCAGGCTCGCACAATTAGGATCGGATAAACAAGCCTGAGGCGTGTGAGTGACTGGATGCGCTGGGCTAGCAGAGAGGAACGCCATTGCTCCCTCTCTGACCCCGTCCCCACACACAGCGTCACAAACCAGCGACCTGGGTCGCCCCGTCCTGGTAAACAACTAAGGCTTCGCTCCGCTCACTTAACAGCACGAATAGACCAAAAATGGCTCTAGGACAACTCAGAGCCCCAGAACCGATAGACCTAAGTGATGAAGAAATAGCCAGTCTTTCAGATGCACAGTTCAAAACACTGGTTATAAGGATCCTTACAGAACTGGTTGACTTTAGTCACAAATTAGAGAAACATATGGAAGCTAAATTAATTGAAATGAATGGGGATACAAAAGATACCAATAGTAATGGAAAGAAAATTGGGACTCAAATCAAGGGAGAGAACCAGAAGGAAGAAAAAATGATCAAACAGAAAGGAATGAAGAAATAAGAATTCAGAAAAATGAGGAGAAGCTTAGGAACCTCCAGGACATCTTTAAATGTTCCAACATCCGAATTATAGGGGTACCAGAAGGGGGAAAGCACAACCACCAGTTGAAAAATTATTTGAACAAATAATAAAGGAGAATTTCCCCCAAGATGGCAAAGGAAATAGACTTCCGAGAAATCCAGGAAGCTCAGAGAGTCCCAAAGAAGTTGGACTCAGAAGGAACACACCAAGGCACATCATCATTACATTAGCTAAGATTCAAATGAAGGAGAGAATCCTAGAAGCAGCAAGAGCTAAGGGGACAGTCACCTACAAAGGAGTTCCCATCAGACTGTCAGCTGATTTCTCAAAAGAGACCTTACAGGCAAGAAGGGGCTGGAAAGAGGTATTCCAAGTCATGAAAACCAAAGATCTACAACCAAGATTGCTCTACCCAGCAAAACTTTCATTTGGAATGGAAGGACAGATAAAGTGCTTCTCAGATAAGATCAAATTCAAGGAGTTCATCATCACCAAGCCCTTATTATATGAAATGTTAAAGGGACTTACCTAAGAAAAAGAAGATAAAAAAGATGAACAGTGAAAGGACAGCAAACTCACAGTTAGTAAGAACCACACCCCAAAACAAAAGCAAACTAAGAGGATAGCTAGATCAGGAGCAAGAACCATAGAAATGAAGATCTCATGGAGGGTTAGCAACAGGGGAGTGGGAGGAGGGGAAGGGGGAGAAGGTACAGAAAATAAGTAGCATAGACAGTAGATAGAAAATACATAGGGGGAGGGTAAGAATAGTAGGGGAAATAAAGAATCAAAAGAATTGGAGACACATGTTCATGAACTAAAGGGGGAAGGGGGGGGGGGGGGGTATGCAGGGTGGAGGGGAAGGGAGGGGGGGAATAGAGCAAATGTAATGGCATAATCAATAAAAAAATAAATTAAAAAAAAA
>NW_026521505.1:0-77608 GCF_021234435.1 Artibeus jamaicensis
CATTCATTTATTAATAGAGCCTACGTGGCTTAGCTCTTGGTTATTGTAAATCATTGCTGCTATGAACATTGGGTGCATAGGTTCTTTTGCATTGGTGTTTTAGGGTCCTTGAATTATAATCCTAGCAGTGGAATTGCTGTATCAAAACGCAGGTCATTTTTAGTTTTTTTGAAAATTATTGTTTTCCACTGTATTTGTATCAGTCTGCAATTCCACCAACAATGGATTGGGGTCCCCTCTCTTCTCCACAACCTCTTGTTGTTTGCTTTGTTTGGGATGACCAATCTGACCAGTGCAAAGCTGAAAGCCAACAAGGACCAGAATAAAGGAAGGTAGGACTCCAAGTGGAGCAGACTCTGAATGATCAGAAGGTGAGGAGAGTAGGCCGCAGTCCAGTAAGGTAGGGAACGGCGCAGAGTGTCCACAGGCCCTCCATTGGGTGCCAGGGCCTGACGCCGCCCAGGCTGTGCCAGGGCCTGGGTTGCTCGCCTCAGTCTCTGGGAGTGCCTCAGTCACTGAGAGCCGAAGCTAGCTCAGAGACCTTGGGAGAGAGCCAGTCACCAGCCGGGGTTTAAATGTTAATCCTATGTATTGAGAGACAAAATTGGTATAAAATTGGCCTTGAAAATGTGCAGTGGCCCTAGCTAACATGCTTAGGTGCATTGAGAGAGCATGCTTGAAAGCTATAGGATCACCAGTTTCAGATTTCCAGTGTAGAACACAGGCCTGGTTTGCAGACCAGGGTCCCCAGTAGAGAGTGCGGAGGTAACCACATATTATGTTTCTTTTCCTCTTTGTCCCTTCCCTCTCTAAATATAAATACACACAATGTTTAAGAGAGGACTACAATGTATCCACTTAAGTTTTTAAAAATTGATCAGTAACATGAAAGTCATATATACAATTCTTTTTTTCTTTATTTTCATTGCACATATCCTGAGTTGCTGACTCGAAAAGACATATCGAGATATCATTTTCAGACATTAAACAAGGTTTTTCAGAAAGTATCCAGACATGATATGAAAACAAAAAATATTTTAGTTTTCATAGTATGGAAACTAAGAACATTTAATGAAAGGCATACAAGAAACACTGCATGTAGGACAAATGGCACCTCAGTCTCTTTCCAAGTAGTCACCTTGAAACCTCACACAGTTTTGCCAGTTGCCATCAGCTGCCCCATTATATTTTCCTGAATGTCATCAACAGTGTGAAATCTCTTCCCTCCCACAGCTGATATTAGTTTTGGGAAAACTAGAAGGTGTATGTGGCATGAAATCTGCTAGAGGGAAGCTGAGTGACATGGGTGATTTCACATTTAACCAAAACACTGTGTGTGTGTCATGCATGATGCATGAACACTGCACTTTTGTTATGAAGCTGCTATTCACCAGTCTCCCATAGTGGGAATCTTCTGACTTATGTGAATAGATTCCAGGGAGAAATGTTGAAATTTTCAGAATATTTTATGCAGATTTATTGCTGTGCTCTCCTAGTCTTTTTGAATGTGAAAGCCCCACAGTATATATGCTGACTCAGCAGGTTCTGCCCCCCCCCACTGTTAGTAAAGTGAAGCCATCATTGTTCACATGTGCACATTTCTAGTCCACTCTCCTTGGCGTTGCTGGGATACATCCACAAGGTTCATGCCCATTCTGTGTGAAGTTATAATAACAATTGTTGGACTTCTTTCTAGAACACCACTATTGTCACTAAAATAAAATCACATTCCTATTCAATTCTGCATGTTCGCTGTGTAAGTGATGCTAACAGTAGATATAAGAATGTACACTTACCATTTGAAATGTGTGTACCTTATATTCCTTAAAATGGCGCTGAAGTCCAATCGTTGCTTGCCCTATGGTAGTTGTTTGTAAATGTTGGAGGGTTACCCATCTTGTTTTTCGAAGTGGTGTCACCAATTTATTTATAATTCTCACCAAGTGTCATCAAGCGTTCTCCTTTCTGCACATCTTTGCCAGTGGTCATTTTTGGTTGACTTATTGATAATTGCCATGCTGATAGGCATGTCAGGGTATTTGATTGTGGTCTCAGTTGGCATTTCTCTAAAGATGAATGATGTTGAAACATCTTTTCATGGGTGTATGGGACATCTGTATGTCCTCTTTACAGAGATGGTTATCTACTCACTTCCTCTGACCCTTTTTATTCTCTTCTATGTTGCTTTTTGTATTTTTAAAATTCTATTTGTTTATTTTTAGACTGGGAAGGAGAGAAGAAAAGAAAGAAGAAAAACCTCGATTTGTGATTGTCTCTTTCACTTCCAACTGGGAACCTGACCCACTCTGCAGGCTTGCGCCCTGACTGGGAATCAAACTGGTGATCTATTGGTTCACAGGCCAGCACTCAATCCACTGAGAGCACAAATGCCAGTGGTCTTCATTTTTCATCAAGGCTTGTTTATTGTTATTTGGTGTTGTGTAAGTTCCTTGTTACTTTGAATATTTAGCATTATTTTGGGATATCTTTCTCATTTTTAGGAGATTGGTTGGTTTGTTTTCTTAAGAATTTTCTTTGCTATGAAAAAACTTCATTTTATTGTAGTCTTATTTGTTTGTTTTTTCTCCTGTCTGCACCTACCATGCCCATATCTAAAAATACTTTTTACTAGTCTGCAGAGTTTTTCACCCTTTTTCTATGGTTTTCATGATTTCTGTGTCTTGCATTTTAAGTTTCAATCCATTTTTGAGTTGATTTTGGTATATGTCATGAGAAAGTTGTCTATCTATATTGTTTTGTGTATATTGGTTCATTTTCCCCTCAGTCCATTTATGAAAGAATCTGTCTCATCCCATTGTGTATTCCTGATTTTTAAAATAAATTAGTTAATGACATATATATAGATATATGTATATCTATCTATCATCTATCTATACACACACATACATATACATCCATTTTAGAAACTGGATTACTTGTTTTATCATGATGTTTTGTACAGGTTATTCATGTAACCTGGATATTAACTACTTATCACATACAATTTGCAGAAATTTTCTTCCTTCTACAACCTGTCATTTTATCTTACTGATTGTTTACTTTAATGTGCAGCGGTTTTTATATTTGGTGCACTGCCATTGAATTATTTTTTCTTCTTTACATTTCCTTTGGGTGTTATAATAAAAAAAAACAGAGTGTCATATAATCACTACTTTTAGTGAATTAAGAGCTATTAGACTGGCTCAGTTTTTTGAGCATCTTCCCTCAAATACAAGGTCATCAGTTTCAGAGAAAAGTAACATGCCTGCAATGTGGGCCTGGGACCTGGTTGTGGACAGAAACAGGCAACCACTTGAAGTTTCTTTATTTTAATGTATTTTTTAGTACTGTATTTTTCTATTGTATAGTATTTTTCACCTTCCCATTCTTTGTTTGACTTATTTTTACATTTTCTCTCTTTTCATTTTTATTTTGTTCATTCACAGTTTTGATGGTATTAAATAAATATCATATTTTCCATTGTTTTTATTATCAGCTGGGTATTTTCAATTCTTTATCCAGTAACTAA
Organism: Artibeus jamaicensis; assembly: GCF_021234435.1. Classification (NCBI taxonomy): domain Eukaryota; kingdom Metazoa; phylum Chordata; class Mammalia; order Chiroptera; family Phyllostomidae; genus Artibeus; species Artibeus jamaicensis. The sequence continues at coordinate 3,530 of NW_026521505.1, forward strand.
AATATTTCAATATGAATAGTGTCAGTTTTTGTAGATGCATATTTTTTCAAGATTTTTAATTCATTTTAGGTAGAGGGTAAGGGAGGGAGAGGAATATCACTGTGAATTGGACTGCTGTGCGCCCCCTACGGAGTACCTGACCTGGAGGGCAACCCAGGTATGTGCCCTGACTGGTAATAAAATGAATACCTCTTTGGTTTGCACATCAGTGTTGCATCCACTGAGCCACACCAGCCAGGGCTAGTTTTTTGTATATGCACTTTAGTTTTCTAATTTGACCTTGGTTTTGTGTTTTCTGTCTTGATATATTTGTTGAGGTTCAGAACCTTAAAACAACTAGGCTTTATAAACTTCCTTTCTCCAGGTTAAGAGAAAAACAAAATAACATTCTGCCTAGATTAAACTCTAATCTGTAAGCACAGGAGGGGTGTTGTATTTGGACTATTTCTGGGTTCCAGGTTTTTTATATAATATTTATTATATAATATTTATGTATTATATTGATATTATATTATTATATTATGTTATTGTATTTGCCTATTTATTTAATGTCAAAGTACATTTTTCTGTCTTATACTCCCATCCCAACCCACCCTCCCAAGGCTCCATACCAACCTCCCATTCCCCCACCACCTTAGTTTCTGACCATGTGTCCTTTATACTTGTTCTGATGAATACTTCTCCTTTTCCCCTGAAATTCTCTCCCTCTTTCCTCTGGTCCCTGTCAGCCTGTTCTGTATTTCAGTGTCTGTGGTCATATTTTGCTTGTTCATTTGTTTTGTTGTTTAGGTTTCTGTTAAGGTGAGATTATATGGTATTTGTCTTTCACCGCCTGGCTTATTTCACTCAGCATAAGGCTTTCCAGTTCCATCCATGCTGTTGCAAATGGTAGGAGCTTCTCTCCCTCTGCTGCTTAGAATTCCATTGTGTAATTGTACAATAGTTTTTTTATCCATTCATTTACTGATAGGCATCTAGGTTGCTTCCAACTCTTGGCTATTGTAAATTGTGCTGCTATGAACATTGGTGTGCATAGGTTCTTTTGGATTGGTGTTTCAGTGTTCGTAGGATATACTCCTAACAGTGGGATTGCTGAGTCAAAAGGCATGTCCATTTTCAGTTTTCTGAGAAAATTCCATACTGTTTTCCATAGTGGTTGTACCAATGTGCAACTCCACCAACAGTGAACTAGGGTCCCCTTTTTCCCCACAACCACTCCAACACTTGTTGTTTGTTGCTTTGTTTATGATGGCCATTCTGACCAGTGTAAAGTGGTATCTCGCTGTGGTTTTAATTGTATGTCTGATAGCTAGTGATATTGAGCATCTTTTCATGTGTCTCTTGATCCTCTGTATGTCCTCCTTGAAGAAGTGCTTGTTCAAGTCTTTTTTCCCATTTTTTAATTGGGTTGCTTGTCTTCTTAGAGTGCAGTTGTGTATGTTCTTTGTATATTTTGGAGATTAAACCTTTGTGTGAGGTATCATTGGCAAATATGTTTTCCCATACAGTTGTTTGTCTTTTTTAATTTAATACTGTTTTCTTTAGCCATGCAGAAGCTTTTTATTTTGATGAGATCCCATTTGTTTGTGCTTTCTCTCTCTTTCCCTTGCTCTAGGGACATATCAGTAAAAATGTTGCTGCATGAAATATCTGAGATTTTCCTGCCCATGTTCTCCTCTAGCATTTTAATGGTTTCACAGCTTATATTTAAGTCATTTATCCACCTTCAGTTTATTTTGGTGTTTGGTGTAAGTGGGTGCTCAAGTTTCATTTTTTTGCACGTAGCTTTCCAGTTCTCCCAGCACCATTTTTTGAAGAGGCTATTTTTACTCCATTTTATGTTACTGCCCCCTTTGTCAAATATAGTTGCCCATAGAAACTTGGGTTTATTTCTGGTCTCTGTGTTATTTTCCATTGGTCTATGTGCCTGTTTTTATGCCAGTACCAGGTTGTTTTGATTACAGTGGCCTTTTAATGTGGTTTGGCATTGGATATTGTGATCCCTCCTACCTTGGACTTCTTTCTCAAAATTGTTGCTTCTGTTGGAGGTCATGTATGCTTCCATATAAATTTTTGAGATAATTATTCTATATCTGTGAAATATGCCATTGGTACTTTAATAGGTATTGCATTGAATCTTTAAATTTCTTTGGGTAATATGGACAGTTTGATGATGTTAATTCTTCCGATCTGTGAACACGGTATATGTCTCCATTGTTCATGTATTCTTTGATTTCTTCCTTCAATGTTGTGTGGTTTCTGTATGCAGGTCTTTACCTCCTTAGTTAGGTTTATTCCCAGATATTTTATTTTTCTTTTGCTATATCGAATGGGATTTTTCCTTGATTTCTGCTTCTGTGCTTTCATTGTTATTATACAAAAATGCCTTTGATTTCTGACTATTGACTTTGTATCCTGCTGTGTTGCCAAATTCATTTATTAGGTTGAGCAGTTTTGGGTAGAGTCTATAGGATTTTGCATGTACACTATCATGTCACCTCCAAAGAGTGACAGTTCTGTTTCTTCCTTTTCAATTTGGATGCCTTTTATTTGCCTTTTCTTCTCTGATTGCTGTGGCTAAAACTTCCAATACTATATTGAATAGAAGTTGTGAAAGGGGACAATTCTTTAATTTTTCGTGATATCAATGGAAAAGATTTTAGTTTTTGCTCATTGAGTATGATGTTGGCTTTATGTCTCTCATATATGGCCTTTATCATATTGAAGTAAGCTCCCTCCATTCCCACTTTGCTAAGTGCTTTTCTCATACATGGGTGTAGTACCTTATCAAAAGCTTTTTCTGCATCTATTGATATGATCATGTGATTTTTGTCTTTGCTTTGTTTGTATGTGATGAATTACATTCACTGATTTGCAAATATTGAACCATACTTGCATCCCTGGGATGATTCCCACTTGGTCTTTGTGTATGATCTGTTTAATGTATTGTTGGATGTGATTTGCCAATATTTTGTTGAGGATTTTTGTGTCTATGATCAACAGCGATATTGGCTTGAAGTTTTCTTTCTTTGTTGTGTCTATATGTGGTTTTGGATTAGGATGATGCTGGCTTCATAAAAGAGTTTGGGAGTCTTCCATCGTTTTGGACTTTTTGGAATAGTCTGTGAAAGATAGGCATTAGCTCTTCCTTAAATGCTCTGTACAATTCTCTTTTGAAACCATCTGGTCCAGGGGTTTTGTGTGATGAAAGTTTTTTGATTACTGCTGCAATTTCATTCGCTGTTATTGGTCTGTTCAGGCTTTCTGCGTCTTCTTCATTGAGTTTTGCAAGATTACAGTTTTCTAAAGATTTGTCCATTTCACCAAGATTTTCACATTTCTTGACATGCAATTCTTCATACTAATCTCTTACAATACCTTCTATTTCTGTGTTATCAGTTGTAATCTCTCCTCTTTCATATCTGATTTTCTTTATTTGAGTCCTCTCTCTTCTTTTCTTGATGAGCCTTCTTAAAAACTTGTGGATTTTGTTTATCTTTCAAAGAAACAGCTCCTGGATTCATTGATCCTTCCAATTTTGTTTTTAATCTCTTTGTCATTTAATTCTGCTCTGATCTTAGTTATTCCCTTCCTTCTACTTGCTCTGGGCTGTCTTTGTTGTTGTTCCTTGAGTTCTTGTAGGCATAGGGTTAGGTCGTTGGTTTGAAATGTTTCTATCTTCTTTAGATAGACCTGTATTGCCATGAAGTTCCCTCTCAGAACTGCCTTCACTGTGTCCGATAAGTTTTGGGTTGTTGTGAGTTCACTTTCATTTGTTTCCAGAAACTTTTTTATTTCTTCTCTAATTTCATACTTGACCCACTCATAGTTTAATAGCATGCAATTCAGTCTCTATAATTTTGGGTGTTTTGGTTTATTTTTTTCTTTTGGGTAGTTTCAAGTTTCAGTACCTTGTGGTTGAAGAAAACGCTTGGGAGAAATAGACAAAAAACTATACTTGAAAAATAACTAAATAAAATTAAAATTATTTTTTTTTGTTTTCTTCAATTTGTTGAGGCTCATTTTGTGTACTATCTTGTGGTCTATGTTTGAAAATGTTCCATGTGCATTTGGAAAGAATTTGTATTTAGCTTGTTTGGGATGAAGAGCTGTATATATTTCAGTTTAGTTTACTTCATCTAGGGCATTGTTCAATGCTACAATATCTTTGTTGATATTTTGCTTGGAAGATCTGTCCATTTTTGATGGTGGGGTATTAAAGTACCCTACTATACTTGTGTTGCTGTCAGTATCGTTCTTGAAGTCCTCAAAGATTTTCTTTATATATTTGGGTGCTCCTATATTGGGTTCATATATATTTACTATCATAATGTCTTGTCTGTGGATTCTTCACTTGAGTGTTATGAAATGACCTTGTGGGTCTTTCTTTATGGCTTTTTTTTTTGAAGTCTATTTTGTCTGACATGATTATTGCTACTCTGGCTTTTTTCTTTTTCATTTGCTTGTTATATTTGTTTCAGCCTTTCATTTTTAGTCTTTGATGATCTTTTGTCCTGAGGTGGGTCTCTTGTAGGCAGCATATGTGTGGTTCATGCTTTCTTATTTATTCAGCTATTCTATTCTTTTTGATTGGAGCATTTAACCCATTTATGTTTAAGGTTATTATTGATAGGTACTTATTCATTACAATTTTTTTTACCTGTGTTTCTCTCTTTTCCTTCCTTTCCTTCAAGCAGTCCTTTTAGTATTTTTTGTAGGGCTGGTTTGGTGGAGGCATATTCTTTTAGACTTCTTTTGTCTTTTTTCTTCTTTTTTTCTTCAAGATTGTTTTAACTATTCTGGGTCTTTGCATTTTCATATAAATTTTAGGACATGCTTGTCAATTTCAGCAGAAAAAAATAAGCAACTGGAATTTTGATAAGAAGTGTGTTGAATCTGTTGATCATGTTGGGAAGTTTAACCATCCTAACAGTATTAAGTCTTCAGATCAATGAACACAAGTTGTGTTCCTAGGTTTTTTAGTCCTTCTTTGAGTATTTCCAATGCCTTCATTGTACATGTTGCAGTTCTTTTGTAAAATTTACTAAGTATTTTACAGAATTCTTTTGTCTTGGATGCTGTTTATTTGCCCTTGTATCTTGATTGAGAGCCTTTTTTGGGTAAAGTAGCCTGGGTTTCAGCTCTTGTTCTTGGAATACTTTTTGCCATTCTCTTCTTGCTTGGAGCATTTCTAATGAGAATTGGATCTCCCTGTTATGTTAGTTCCTTTGTCTCCCATGCTGACTTTAAGATTCTCTCTTTGTCTTGGAATTTTTCCATTTTAATGGTGATATGTGTTGAAGTGGGCCTTCTCGAATTCCTCTTGAATGGGACTCTGTGATTCCTGGATTTGTGTGACTTTTTCTTTCATCAAATTAGGTAAGTTTTTCCTCATTAGCTTTTCAAATAGGTTTTCTATTATTTGTGCTTCTTCTTCTCCTTCTGGTGTCCCTATAATTCAGATATTATTATGTTTCATATTGTCTTGCATTTCTCTTTATACCTCTTCATTATTTTCAAGTCTCTTTTCCTTTCCTTTCTCTTTCTGGGAGTTTTTTCTTCTTTGTCCTCCAATTTGCTCATCTGATCTTCTGCTTAATTGCTCCTGCTTTTGATTCCTACTACTGTGCTCTTCATTGCAAAAACTGTATTCTTCATTTCCTGCTGTCCCTTGCTGATAGTTTCTATTTTCTTTTTCATGTTGATATAGTTTGCAGTGAGTTCATTATATCTCCCCCTGTAGTTTCTGGTTGTTCATTATGAGCTCTTTGAAATTCATGATAACCAGGGCTTTTGTATTCAATATCTGATAGTTGACTTCCCTCTATTATATCTAACATTCTTTATGAGGCTTTCTTCTTTTCTTTTATTTGGGGATTGTTTTTTTTCTTCCCTTTGTTTGTGCGAGCCTTCTTGTTTTCTTCAGCTTCTTAAATTGATCTGTTCTTACTCCCTGGGTTTATAGCGTGAACTTCTGTGGTGGAATACCTGTGAAATTCAGTGGTGCAGCATCCTTCAGGTATCTTGATATTCTCCGCTTCCACCTACTCCTGTGTGTGTGTGTGTGTGTGCGTGTGTGTGTGTGTGAGTTATCAGCTGGAGGGAGGGCAAAATGGCTTATGACAGCAGAAGCACATTTTATGATATTTACATTCACAGCTGGTAGAGAAGAGATAGTAGATCTTTAGGCTATATATAGTGTTGACCACAATCTTCAACCCAACTTGCCACTTTTAAGAAAGGATGGACAAAAGATAAGTCTCTTGTTGGGGAGGGGAGGCTTGTGCGTTGGATCTAGAAAGCAGTGAGATTGCAGGTGGTCAGGTTCCTAGGTAAGGTGAGAGTAAAGGATAGTAAATAGGTGTAGTGTGTGATCAAATAGAGTTAGTCACTACAATAATAGAATTCAGGAACCTGTAAAGTGGGCTAAGACCCGGGAGCTGTGTTGTTAAGTATTTACAGTTGTATAGAGCAGCTATTATTTACAATAATATTAGAGCAACTATCATATGATTGATTCTGTGTGATCTGTCTCAATAGTGGGTATAGAACTTTGGGTAGTGTGCTAAAGGAAAACAAGTGGCGTGAAGTATAGAAAATTAGCAATACACTGTGGAGGAGAGAACAGGGGAAACCTGTCTCATGATACAATATAACCAGCCAAGGCTAAGGAGCCTATACAGAAAGAAGAGGAATACAAAGATACTATTAAAATATAAAAGAAGTGAAAATAATGAAAAAAATAATAATAAAAATATGGAAACTTGTGACTTCTCTGTTATATCAAAGTGAACTTTGTCTCTCTGTCTTTACAGTTGGGATGCCCCCTCTTTGGTCCCACTCTGTTCTTTTCAGATTTCCCAGTGGATTGTATTTCTTGTAGGTAAAAGTAAACAAAGCAACACACAAGAAAAAGGCAGAAGAAGAGAGGAATAAAACAGTAAGGTTGGAAAGAAAGGAAGGACTAAAACAGAAAAAATAGGAGAGGAAAAAAAAGTATCAAAAATAAAACAATAATAAAATTTTTAAAATACCAAAATACTAAAAAAAAGTTACTAAAAAAAAACACCAAAAGGAAATCTTTAGTTGGTTTCAAACTGTCCAAACCTGGTTGTCTGGTGGCAGCAGGCTGAGGGCAGCAGGACCCTGGTGTAGTTTTTCTGAGAGTGTTCTCCCAAGAGCTAGACTCTCTTCAGAGCTCCACAAAGAGGATGTAGGATCTTTTCAGAGCACCTTCCCCATGGATCCCCTCTGTGGCCTGTGGTACAGGCATGCACATGCCAGCCAAGCTGCATTACTGAAATGCAGGAACCCGTGTTCCCACCAGGCTGCCTGGGTCCCATAGGATCTGGCACATTCCTTTCCAGTCCTGTGGCAGAACTCAAGTGCTTCTGCCCCTCCTCTGGATCGTTGCCAGGCTGGGTGGGGAGGAATCAAGCCAAGCTGCCATTGTAGGAGAACACCTCAGTTCATTTAAAAAAAAAATCTTGCCTCTCAGCCCAGCCCAATTCCCAGCCAGACCATTGATGACAATGTGCCTCTCAATTCTCCTGAGCTGGTGACCACAGAGTCTGCAGTTGAACACGGCCCTTCCTACTTATTACCCTCTCTCTAAACTCAAGCAGACAGTTCTCTGCTGGGTGTTGGTCAGCCTTGCTTAGACAGGGAGAGAGTGATCTGATGACTTGGTTCTCTCCCAAGGACCCTGAAGCAGGTTCAAGGCTCCCAAAGAGTCTGCCATAGACTCGCCAGGGTCCAGGCTCCCAAAGAGTCTGTGGCAGACACCCCTAGTGCTGGTCATAGACTGATGCCTCTGGACCCCGATAGCAGCAGTGGCACCGAGGCTGCTAGGCGCTGGCCAAGGGCATGGGTTGTCCACTGCTGCACCTGCTCTTCTCTTTACTCAGGTACCTGAGACCCCACTGACCTGCAGCTCTCTGATCCTTTAGCATGTGTCACAATGTTTGGTCTCTTATTTTCATAAATGCTGGGTAGCAATTGGTTGATTGTGCTGTTCCTCAGTAGATCTGCCAGGATTTTCTCCCATGTGTATGGGAACTGTAATCCGCTCTGTCCTGCTCCATCACCATTTCCCCCCCTCACAAGTTTTATATAATGTCTGTTTCCTTTTCAAAGCACATGATATCTTTTTATGCTTGACATTGGTCTTCAGTCCCCTTGTCTGTTTTATTTCAACTATTACCCTTTCTTTTCAGTGTGCAGTGTAATGGGTTCATCATGTGCTGTAATGGCATGAGCACTATGTGTCCTACAAAACAGAAACATATATTTTGAAGATGCAAAAAAGCAGTGAGATCACTGAATACACTGGACCCTCTATCTGTCTAGAAAACAATGGGAATGTGGAGTTGATTTATCCCATTTATTGTGGGCCAAGGGCGAAGAACACAGTGCTTCACGAGTGTAAGCAATCATTATTCCTTTTTGTGTGACTTTTTCTCATTGTACCAGACTTTGTCCTCTTGCAAGTATTTCATTTTTTTTGAAGTACTCAACAATGGTATTTGTTTAAAAATTCCTTGTAAGGTTAATGTGCATTCACCTGTGTGTCATAGCTGTGACCCTTTCTTTTGTGTCTTTCAGCTGTGTCATTTACAGACAACCAGTAGTTCTTGAAAAGGTCAAGAATAGAAGATCTATTTTTTGAAGAAGTACTGGTAATATATGAGAGCTGTGCCTTTGATATGGACAAGGACTTTTATGACAATAAAGAAAGAATGTTTAAATAGAGAAAACTAACTTTAAAATTATTGATGAAAAACCATTGTTATCTAAAGATGTAAAAATATTACAAATTTGGGAAACTTCTGCTTTAAATTAGTTACCTTTACAGACCAATGTGTTTTTAAATAGAAAGACTGAAAACAGCCTTGTAAGTTTATGTATTCTTCTAAAGCAGAGGTTGCAAATACAAGACCTCCAGGGAGAATCTGGCTTTTATTTTTTTTCCAACTAAGAACCTTGTTCTTCCATGAAGACAGGGACAATCTCCTTACCTCTAGATAAAGAGTAGTAATATTTACATGGTCCTAAACTTACATGCAGCGCACTGAAGGCAACTGTGATGCTGATGTGGCCCGTGGTGAAATTGAGTTTGACAACCGTGTTCTAAACACATTCTTGAAAATCTAGAAAATATCATAATTTGTGGTGTGGGTAATAATTTGAAATATTTAATACGTGGAGTTGTAATAACTTTTCAGTCAATAATTTGTACAATGTAGTTTTTAGAATGCATGTAGAAATCGTAAATGTGATCAATTTGATATTCCCTTTCTTCAGGAAATTTTGTACTTTTGTAGAAATAATATTTTATGTTATTCCACTGTGTAATATATTATTGAACTTGAGCTCGATGTTTAATACTACCAATGTGCTTATATAGGGATCACAGAATGGTTATTTAGGAACAATTGCACACGTTTAATGAAATTCCAGATGTCATTAAAGGCATTTCTGTGTTCAGTGTTTACCAGAGCACTTGTAATGAGGAAAGAAGTAGTCAACACAATGAATTTTGGGATAATTTTACCCAAGTGTCATATCCTAACTTCCAGCCTAAGAGTCAGCTTCCGGACATTCATTATGAAGGTAGAAAAGTCTTTGACCAAATGTCAAAACACAATACTCATCAAGTTTTTCCTATTGTGGAGAAGACAAACAAGCAAAGTAAAAATATCCAATGCTTATAGCAATCTTCAAATAGCACTGAAGAAACAAATATTGATTTTGGGAAGAAAGTTTGCACATATTTTCCTTGCAGGAAACTCTTCAATCAAATGTTAAGTCTATATACATTTAACAGAAGAGGTCCCAGGAAAGAACATAAATGTGAAGACTATAGTAAAACAGGTCACTGGTTCTCAGGTGTAACTCTACATTAAAAAAAAAATGTATCCTAGACAGAAGCCTGAAATTTATAAAGAATGTGGCAAGCTATTTTTGATTACATCAGCCCTTTCTAATTATCACATACTTCACATGGGACACAACCCTAATAAATGTAGAAAATGTGATAAAGCCTTTAGCCAATCCTCAAATGTTAACGATAATCAGAAAATTCATACAGGAGAGAAGGTTTATGAATGTACACAATGTAACAAAATCTATAAGGACCTGTCTACACTTACTCAACATCAGAAAATTCATACTGGAAAGAAATCTTATGCATGTACACAATGTGGCAAAGTCTTTAGTTGCCATTCAACACTTACTCAACATCAGAAAATTCATACTGGAGAGAAGCCTTATGAATGTACACAATGTGGCAAAACCTTTAAGGACCTGTCTACACTTACTCAACATTAAAAAATGTATAGTTGAGGGAAGCCTTATGAATGTACTGAGTGTGGCAAAGACTTTAGGCATTGGTCAACACTTACTCAAGATCAAAGAATTTATCCTGGACAGAACCCTTATGCATGTATTCAACTTGGCCAAGCCTTTATTCAGATCTCACAGGTGAACCAATATCTGAAAATTCATACTGAATAGATGCCTTATGAATATACACAGTATTGCAAACCCTTGAGGGATGTGTCAACACTTACTAAACATCAGAAAATTCATATTGGACAGAAGCCTTACAAATGTTCACCATGTAACAAAACATTTACCCAGACATCAACCCTTAATCAACATCAAAAAATTCATACTGAAGAAAAGCCTAATAAATGTGTACCATGTGCTAAATCATTTCTACAGCCCTTAACCCTTACTCTACATTAGAGAGCTCATATTGGTTAAAAGCCTTATATATGTAAAATATGTGGTATATAATTTACATGATCTGTAAGCTTTCTGAGCCTCAGAAAATTCATGAGAAGGAGAAACCGTGTAAGTGTTGAGCATGTGATAAAGCATTTTTACAATCCTCCAACCTTACTCAACATCAAGTAATTCACACAGGAGAAATGCCTTACACATGTCTCCTACGTGGTAAAGGCTTTAGACAGTCCTCAATGCGAATTCATCATAAGATATATTTATACTTTAGTGAAGCCTTTTAATTATAAATGATGGGATAAAGCCTTTAGCCACTTCCAACCCCTATTAAACATCAGAGAATTCACATGGGACACAAGTCTTACAAATGTGCACTAGGTGGCAAAACATTTTTGACATCAGGTCATGCATACTGGAGAGCAACCATATAAAAGTAGACTATATAACACATGTTTTAGTCATTGGAGAAGTCATAACCAATATAAGAGACAACCATCTTTAGAAAAACTGTAGAAATGTAGAGACTGGCAATATTTTAACCTATATTTAAAAGTTACCCACCTTTTAAAGACCTTTTTTTCAACATTTATGTCTTATGTGGCATATGAGAATTTACACTATTAAAAGATTGAAATAGATATTGTAAAAAATCATGTAGGTTGACCTACAGAATCATTATATATCAGGGAAATGCACAGTGGGGTGCATTTCTACATCATAAAAATGAATGACTTTTGTGAAATAATACAGTTCTTCTAACCCCAAAACATTTATATGTGAGATTGACTTGAAACATGTGAAAATTCAGGAAATTATGTAATCAAAAAGAGTATCCAAATATCATAACCCATGCAGAGAGTTAATGATAGGTTTCAGGCATTGCTCTAAATACAATATTAGAGATTTGTGCAAAGTTTTATGAAACACCAACCATAACTTTTGAGTGTGCTTCAAAATGTTAAGGGCATAGATGTTTAGATATGTATAATTACTCAGAATATAAACTGTAGTATATTGAGAGCATATTTAACATTTTGAGAAGAAAATATAAAAGTGATTTCAGTCTTTTATCAGTTAATCCTACTGTGTTTTTATTCCTGGTTTGAGTGAAATCAGTGGGGTGATTGTTGGTTCCTTTACAACCTGTGAACCCTTGTGTATTAAGTGAGATTCAGTCATGATTACATTTGTATATAAGAGTGAGGACACTATCATGCAATGTATTAAAAAATCTAAATGAATTTTCTGGTTTTAGGCTACTAGAATTTTATTGTATGTTACAATGGAAGTCATGCTATTTTGCAAGAAGTAAGACATAGAAGTATTGTTAATTTTAAGTATTTTTCTAAACCTCCCTTTATAGAAATGTCAATATTATAATTCTGGTGTATCTTCATGGTAGTCATAGTAGAATATTAGTTGAAGTGGTTGGAATAAAAAAGCCATCAGCCAACTGTAAAAGAATATAGACAGTTTATCCCTGTGAATGATATTTTTCAGTGCATAATATTGCTCTACTTCCACATTTGCTCAACAGTTTGCCCCCAGTGAGAAAAACAATGAAAATGCTCTATAGGATCATAATGTAAAAGAACAGTAACACTCCCCAATTGTTTGCAATGATTTTCATGATGAATAATAATGCAATTGTATTGTGATTCTTTATTTAGATGTGTTAACTTATGTATTTTTATTAATAAAGGTGAATGTACTGGAACATGTTTATGTCTTTAACATTACTCAGATTTACAGTTAACGAAGTATTATTTGGTGATGTAGTGCAAATATGGCATTAGCAGTTTCTTTCCATAGTGTCCTTAGAAATTAAATAAAGTGAAAATTTTCCTATTATTGATATATTCTATCATACCTAATGGACCATTCTAATAATTACAATGAGTAATATGTGTTTTTTAAAGAATTCAGAAAAGCTGCTTTATAATATTGCTGTGGTGGCATTTATTTTTTGTAATTAGGAGCCTCGAACTGCCACAACCTTCTCCTACAATTTCACACAGTGAACAGCATCTCACAGAGTCATAGCTAAATACCCTTTCTTGACCTGATTACTGGCAGCTGCTCTGAGTAACAGTTTTTCTTCCACCTCAGGCCTTTCACCAGGCATAACCATTAGATAAAATCTCTGCATAATTCACCAAGATCTTGTTTTTTTGTTTCATTTTTGTATGTTCTAAACTTTGCATAAGAACCCCAAAGTATTCTCCACATGAAACCCCATGAAATCACATGTCCTGGGGTCTCCTACAATTCCCAGCATCTGGCTTTATCCTTACTTGTAGCTGCTACAGGCCTGTTGAGTACATCTCCCAAGGTCTGTGTGGAATAAAATTTGTTTGAATTTCTCCTGTGGTGTTTTATCCAAGTGCTGCTCACTATCCAGAATAAGGATGAACTGCTTAAGAAATGCAAATTTTCTTAAAAAATTGATTGGTTGGTTGGTTGGTTGGTTTATAGAAAGAAAGAAATAAAGGGAGTAAGAGAAGGAGAGAAACATCAATGTGTGGTCGCCTCACACATGGTGCCCCTGGGAATCTGGCCCACAACTCAAGCATGTGCCCTGACCAGGAGTCGAACTGGGCACCCTTTGGTTCACAGCCCATGCTACCTCAAAGAGCTACACCAGCAGGGAAAATGCTAATTTTTTTAAAGTGGAGACAACTGTTACTCAACAATACTAAAATATATATTTTTAAAGTGCAAACAAGTTTAATTTCATAGTTCCGATTAATATTTTAATTGCTTCAGTAAAGTTTATTTTTATAGATTCATATTAACAGCCAACATATCCTTACTGCTTTATACTGTTATCATTTGAAAGGCGATAATAATCAAAGATGTTAGATCTGAATTTAATTTTAGAATCTAGGTGTGTAGTAGTGGCATCTACTAGCATACTGCGTATTCACGATCTCCTTTCTTTACTGAAAAATGAAAGTGTTCATTTTTATTCTTCTTATATTGTTGATTTTATTGTGTTCCAGTATAGCTGTCTTCATTTATCTCCACCTCCCGCCACTGATTCCACCCCCCTTTGATTTTGTCCATGTGTCCTTTCCGTTTCTTACTGAAAACTCTTCTATTTTTCCTCCTCATTACCTCTTCCCAAATCCCCTCTGGTTACTGTCAGATTGTTCTTAATTTCAGTGTTTCTCAGTTCTCCTCTGTCATTTAGGACAAGGTTTTTCATCTTGATTTTGACCACCTCCCTGTGTTCATTTCTATATGTACTGTAGAGCTGCCATGTTTCTTGGCTTTTATAGAGTGGACTCATATAGTGAGTGTCCTATAGAATCCACAGGTCCCCTGTTTACCTGAGCTGGGGGTTCCACTTGTGCTCCCTTTTCCATCTGAGAAAGGTACACACTGCCATTGTATTATAGACTTGATTTCTTTTGTACTTTAATGAAATGGGATTTTTATCTGGGTCAATTTGCTATGAGGATTAGCCTCAACAACCAACCTTCAACCCCGAGAACTGTGGCACATCAGCTGTATAGGCGTTGATCCCTCAAAGTTAGACTTACTACAGTGTGACTCTGGTTACCACTGAGGGTGCTCCTTCAGTCTGTTACTTGTGGAGATACTTGGATGGTGCTTTGACATGAAATGAAGCTGTTTGCCAGATGCACTCGCTTTGGGACATCCATCTGTGCTGCCACTTCTGCCCTGCTAGGTGACTTGCTATGAGATACAAAAAGATCTTCAGGTGGCTGCTACTTTAGATTGTCCTAGAGGTGCCTAAGAGAAGCCAAGCTGTGAAAAATGGCCAGCAGATGTTGGCATCAGGCCAAAGGTCACATTGCAGTTGTTAGAGACTATGGAGAAGTCAGGTGGCCTGTTTGATAGATATTAGAAAAGTCTGAAGCAGGATCAGGACATGCCAGATGTATGGAAATGCTACTTGAACGAGCTTGGGTGTGACTGTCATTTTTGTGGGGCAAGATATCAGGGAATCAGCAGAGCAGAGATATTAGGTGGTGCCAGGCAGTAGGAAACTCAGGTATGGTGTCCGCCCTTCTGAGTCTTGAGGTGGCATTGAATATTCTTGTGGAAAAGGAACAATTACCTCTGAAATCACATCTTTCTGGGAAATACTTGCCCCCTCCAGCTCTCTCTATATTGCCAGATCATTCATTTGCTCTCTGCATGTCCTACTGTTGCCATGATACTGAAACAGAGAGTGACTGAGTTCTTGGAATTCTGTCCTCATGACCTTTAATGGGAACACTGGGGACTTCAGGTACCTGCCATGTCCCTCCAGCAAACCCTCACTGGTTTAGACTGCCAGAGGTTATGAGGACTTGTCTTCCCAGCTATGTATGGATGGGGGGCAGGGGATTCAGTTGTCATGCTGGGAATCATCATCTTCAGCAGAAACTTGTGCAGCCAAGGTATTTCTCTCACTTTTCAACCAGCACAACTAATTGGGGATGCGGGACCTACAATTTCCATATCTTTGCCCCTTCTACCCATTTCTATGTGCCTTTTTCTATGCTTATTTGTGGGACTTCTTTTCAGCCAGATCAGGTAGTTTCTGAATGATGATGGTTCTGTAGTTTAGTTGTAATTTAGATTTGCTCCTGGAGCATTTGAGTATAGGGTTTACCTTTTCTGTAGTCTTGACCACAACCTCTAGATCTTGCTATTTAAATTATATGTATATGATATCTCAGATCAATTATTCATTTTTTCCTACCTTTGGTTTATTTCGCTTACCAGAATGTTCTCATACTTCATGTATGTTGGTAAAAAAGCAACAGTTTTTAGCCTGGAATCACTGAGAAAGAAACATTCCATTCTAAGTTGTTGGAGCCCAAGAGGCCTGTGAGGGGTCGAGAATAGGGTCTAGCACCATGGGCGTGGTGACTGGGCCTGGTTTCCGGCCTCGGGGCTATCTTGGGTTGTGACTGTTCTCTGCCCCCTTGAGAAACTAGCCGCCTTTCCTTTCCCATCAACTCATAGCTTTGGCCTGTGCGTCATGTACCTGGAAAGTATGTTAGCCTGAGAACATCCTGACTCTAAGGGAAGAGATAAACTTTGTAGGTCAAGGAAGTGAGCTACATGCCAGAAGGCTTCTCCTTTGTTCTCTATGTACTCAGGATTGTATTTAAGCCTGAAGACTGGGCAATAAACTTGCCTTATGCCAGCAGAGCATTTGGTCCTCTCCTTTGTTCAGTCCCTCGCTCAGCCTCACGACCACCCTTGCTGCAGCTGGATGTGGCACTAAGTTCTTTTCTATAAAATGTTATGTTCTATTCATCTGTTGTTAGACTTAAAATTTTTTCTTAGTGTACTGGCTTTTGCAAAGTATGCTCCAATGAACTTTGGTATACAGGTTTTTCTTTTAAGTAGTGATTCTATTTTTTGGATATATTTTCTTAACTGGATGTGTTGATGAAACATGTTTTCTTTCTAAAGTAATATGCGGGACCTTTGCACTGATTCTGTAGTGGATCCATCAATTTACATTCCCACCTGTGGTGTGCCAGGATTCCCTTTTCATTCATCTCACCAACACTTGTCTCTGCTGTTTTAGCGGACAGTGGTTGTAAGAATTGTAAGGTAGCATCCACATGTGGTACAAATTTCAGTTTTCTGCAAGAGAACACCTGGGAATTGGGACCAAGTGAGGAAAAGCATTTTGTTTTGAGATTATTTTCTGAACTTTTTTCATGTCCTCAATGCTATATTGTGTTTTACAGTTTTCACCTCCCCTTTCTTCAGAATATTTTAGGGACCCCTGTTTTGGATTATTTTCCAGAGAAAGAAATGTCTGGTTCTTTAGCATTTATTCATGTTCAGATTCAAAATTTATGTTCAGGTGTTTATGTTCATATATAAAAAAATGTGTATCATTTTGTTTCTCAATGTTAAGATGAGCAGTATGGATATGGTAAAGTGGTGTGTATTTGGGGTTTATGGTGAAAAAACCACCCATTTCTGGAAAACTAGGTAGCTGAAAATCATGAGTATATTGTAATGAGATATTCTAAAACTAAATTGAACTGTATGTGACAGCATTTCATTACTAAGCAATTCTATTTCTTTAGTATTTCTGGACATTGGAAATCCATCATTTGGAAATTTCTCAGCTGTGTTCAGCACACCCTTACTTTTGTTAGAGTTTTAGTTTTTAATATAAACTACTTATTTTGAAACTTACTTAATAGGAAAACTAGGAATCTTTACATATGGTCAATAATCTGTTTCCCACAAGTTACCAATACATGATCCCAATAAAAGCCAGTAATACAATAGAAATCTACCAAACTGTGGAAATTTTGTGAAACTGTAAGAACACACAGAAAGTACAAGTCACACTATGTCAAAACTTAGCTAATGTATATCTCAGGAACAAGAATATATTCTAACCCTTTATTATCTTTAGCGTTTATACCAGTAATCTGATAGTTTAGAAAGACTATGTTACTATTTAAAAATTTTAACCCAAACATCAATATCTAGTTCTCTCTGGGAAGCAATCAGTATGAATAAAACTCTTACTTTGTTCAGTAGGGTTTGCTCATATCCTTTGCTACTGGAAAACATGGACACCCTATATACAATTCCTAATGGTGTACATAAGCATTAGAGAAGGCAGGGAATTATATATAAGTCTAAGTGTATACGTAGTAGATTCACATTCCTATTTCTAGAAAGAACTCTTCAGTTTTACAGACAGTATGCTCCACTAACAGAGCATCGAGGCAGCACTGGGCTATTCATGGGAAGTGACTGATAAGTTCCTGTTGAGAGATTGTATGGTAGATACAACACAGAAGAAATGGTGCTTCTATTAAGTAAATGGAAATACCTTGTACTTTAAAGACTGTTCATAATCCTGTCTAATTCTTAGAAAGTGTTGATATAGAAGTTGCCAGGGGAATGATAAAAAGAAAACTGGAATAGTATTTGTAAGTGTATGATTCACACCAAAGTTCTGTCCTAATGTTTCCACTTCTTATTTAAAATATATATGATATTTCCTCTTTTATTTAAGATTTTATTTATCTATCTGTAGTGGGGAAGGGAAGGAGGAAGGGAGAGAAACATCAGTGTATGGTTGCCTCTCATATGTCCCCCAATGGGAACTGGCCTGCAACCCAGGCATGTGCACTGAGTGGGAATTGAACCATGATCCTTTGGTTCACAGGCTCATGCTGAATCCACTGACTTACACCAGCCAGGGATGTTTCCCATTTTAATGATAAAATTTAACCATCACTTATAACCCAAAATAGATAGTGTTTACTTTGCCAAGACAATTTTTATTTCATATTTATTCATTTTTATTGATTGAGTTTTATAGAAATGCATAGATACAAAGGTGAACATTGTTTGCTGTTCTACTCCATGTTTTAAATTTAATTTATTTATTTTTAGAAGGAAAGGGAAGGTGAGAAATATCAATGTATGGTTGCTTCTCATGTGTCCCCTGCTGGGAAATAGCCCATACTGGGAACTGGCCTGCAACCCAGGCATGTGCTTTGACAAGAAATCAAACTGTGATCTTTTCGTTCGTAGGCCCATGCTCAATCCACTGAGCTACACCAGCCAGAGCTGTTCTTAATATTTTAGTAAGGGAGGCTGGGATGGGAAAAATAGACAAAAAACTGTACTTGAAAAATAACTAAATAAAATTAAAAAAAATATTTTAGTAAATATTTTATTGTTCCATTACACTTGCCCACTATTGCCCTCATTGCTTTACTCCACTGGCCCCCTCCCCAACTCCCACATTCAATTCCCACCCTATTTCCCTGTCCTTGGATCTTTCACACATGTTTCTTCAGTAGTTGCTTCCCATTCTTTTCACCCTTATCCCCCTCCCCTTCTCATCAGATTGCTCTCAGTCTTTTCCTTGCATTCATGCCTCTGGTTCCATTTTGGGTTTTTTTTGGTTTTGTTCATTAGGTTCCTCTTATAAGGACATCATATGATATTTGTGTTTCAGTGTCTTCCTTATTTCACTTAGCAAAATATACATAATAAAATGTTTGTTTTGAGCTTGGAGCACTCAGGAAACTTATTGTGGTGACCAATGCACAATGGAAACCTATATTTGTATGATAAACTACATATTTCACACATTGAAACCCCCAACTTTTTAGTGTTAATTTGCACTTGCAGGCATCATAGTGGTAGAAATGGAAAAACATCCAGGTTTTGGTTTGTGTATTGAAACGGAGGAACTCATACACTAAAGTGTTCAAAGACTTTCTGTAACATAAAAAAAAAATTGTTCGGGGAGAACAGGATGGGCATTCACAGATGGTTAATCACATGGCTTCAGAGAATAAAAAAAAAAAGATGAGCACTTTAAGGTGGTATGGTGTGTCCAGGGTGGTCCTAGGATGCAGTTCCCTGGTACAGGTACAAACATTCAGGTGATATTAAACAAGGAAAGCCTCAAGATACATTTCCAGTTATTCCAGACTGACAGAAGAAGCAGATGATGCAGCAAGACTTTAAATATATGAATGGTCAAGCACTTACAAATGAATTGACACTTTTACACAAGACTCTGAATGTATATTCTTGAAACTGCTGATTTCTTAGTTTGGAAAGACCCTGATTTTCACTTTTCACATACTGTGTTACAATCTCTTTTATGTGGGGGATGCTCATATAGTATCCATTGTAGGACATCGTTTTGAAAATGCTTGGAATCTACTGTTTGTATATATTTCTTAGGAAAATTTTATACAAGATGAAGGAAAATTAATGCTGTTTCATGCTTATTAGGTAAGAATCACTAAGGAACAATTTTTCTCAATGAGAACATTTCTGAAGGATATAAGAATATTGATTTCATACTTAGATAGGCCCTGGCTGGTGTAGTTTAGCAGATTGAGTGCTGGCCTGGAAATCAAATTGTGTCCTGTTTGAATACCACTCGGAGCACTTGTGTTAGTTGTGGGTCACGTCCCCAGTATGGGTTTCGGCAGACACTTTGACACATTGATGTTTCTATCCCTCTCTTTCTGTCTCACTTGCCATCTAGTAATAAATACATAAAATTTCTTTCAAAAATTAAATAAAGAAAATTTGGACAGGAAAGAATACGTGTCATGGTGTACATAGAAATGTATTAGTTTCTTTTTGGATACACTTTCATGCTCTTTCTTCCTTTGTAATGAAAAAATGAATAGAGCAAAGATATAAAGAAACTGCTATATAAAGTGAGCAAAAAGAGTTGCTTTAGATCTTTGGTTTACTGAAAGAACCAGAATGTCACAGGTTGTCAACACAGGTCTATTTGTGAGTGACTTGACCTTGGTCAAGTACATGAGAATCCAATGTAAGTGTGTGGAGATTAAGCAGCATACAGTAAGGTAAGAGTAAATAGAGCAATGAAGAAAACAGATCCCAAGATTGTAGGTGGGTTTTCAGAAAAGGAGGCAATCTCCATTGTCAAATGCCTTCACTCTTTGGCCACTTCTTCCTGACTGGTATTCATTTCAAGAGCCAGCACATTTAGGAAAGAAAATGAGGCCTTCAGTGGATTTACCATGTTAACTGACACCCAATGTCCTCCATGCATAATTTGTTAACATCACAAAATAATAAACATGATTCTTTTATATGTGATTATAATTTTCTACTGCATTTAACACCATATTTCAACAGTCCTAATTAAAAAAATGAAAGAGTGATTATTTGCAGGTAGGACTTTAACAGTGAAAGTGTGAGTCATCCCTGAGTCCTAAATTGAATATTAGAAAATAATTTGATTGTGCACTTGAAGTTAAAACTGAATGCTCTGGTGCACTTTAAATGAAGAGTGTTGCCCTCAAGCCGTTTGAAGTAAGAGTCCAGTTAACTTAAATGACTCCAGTAAAATTCCTTAATATCACACAATGTATTAGGGCTGGGAAACTACCCTTGTTCTTGTAGGGAGGACTGAGAAGCACAAGGACATTGGAATGCATGGGAAAAGTCAGAGATGTATTGCTAAAATGGTGGGTGTGGGGGCACTCTTCTCCCATACAACGTTCCATTCTCAAATATATATATACTGTTGTATTTATACTTGCATAAAGTTGTATCATAAAACTCACTGTAATGTGATTGACTTACAATAAGAATTGAAACTATGAAAATGTATAAGAAGAAAGAAGCAGAGGAAAGCTTCTCTTGTAGGCAGGAAGGCACACTTTCTAGTAGAGATAAGTAGGTACAATCAGGAGCAAGGAAAGAGCAGGACCAGATAGTTAGTCTCAGAACAACTGGACTCAAGAAAACAATCATTCCTTTCTCTGGCTTCCAGAGAAAGGTCCCTGGAGTACATTCTGCCCAAGAAAACTGCACATTTGTTGTGAATCAGAGTCCTATGGGTACCAAGTTTTTCTACTGAGTGGTAAAAATATTGAGGTGTTATTGTTGTGTTTTCTCAGAATACATTATTTGAGGAGGACCCCACAAAGGACTTTGTATTACAGAAGTCTCTTTGGAGGTTTGCATTCTTTTGAATATAAATGAGTTCATTTCTATTCATCAGGGAAGTGTAATCATGGATAGAAAAGCCTTTTGAAAATTTTTTTGCATCAGTGGAATTCATGTAAAATTTATCAAGAATGGCTTGATGGCTACAATTTTCTCTTGCTATAGTACTATATGCACATTTAAAAGCTGTAGGTTGCTGTTTTGGAGCAGCAGAGTGTTCTTATGAACAAACAACCCAGTTTTCCTCTTCATTTGGAGAGAAGTGTTTCTAGTGTGTTTTCCATCCTCTATGACCCCTTTAGTCAGACTGATATGACCACACTCACTTTCACACTAAAGTCTGACACTTCTGGTCACTGAATAGTAGGATTTTCCATTACAACCAGCAATTCTCTGGGAGACCATTGGGCCATTAATTAATGGCTAGTAGCATATTGAATTAAGGGTCATGCAGTACTAAATATAAATACAGTACTACAGTAAATATAAATACAATACAAAGATCACAAACATAATATGTCAATCATCTAAATTTTATGGGAGTATCATAAAATTAATTTTGATGAAAATTTCACAAATTTTCTAATTATGTTGAAACTGTACATAATGGCTACAAGTCAAAAGGAATGGTCAAAAGAAGAACAGAACCAAAAAGCAATATGTAGACAGGAATTCTGGCCCCAACCAAGCGACCTCTTCAACGATCCTTCTACAGGCAAGTCTCCGCCAACCCAGACTTGTGTTCAGATGCAGCCCATCATCTGACATGCTCAGCTCAGACTCTCACCCCTGTGAACTTTGATATACGGCACATGCACACTTTGTGAGATTTTGGATAGAGGTTCTAGAGCTGAGAGCATAATGCACATCATGTGTCTGGTGTTTCCAGTCTATAAGGATGCTCTGAGTTCACATTCCTGCTGACATGAAACCCGAAAATCACTATTTTGGTTGAAAAACTCACTGCCAAGTCTCCACCAAGAGTGCCTCCAGGATATAAATGAGATGCCCCCAACCGATGACAGATTTGCTGCTGGTGGGAGGGGGGGCAAACTTCAGGGAATGCCTGAGTGCGTCCCGCTAGAGTTTTCTCTACCTTTCTTTTGAGATTTTCCTACTGATAGACTTTGCCTGGGCAAGTGGCCCACTCTTCAGCATTTAAAGTCACAAGTCAGGTGGAGCAAAAAATCTGTGCACCTCACCATTGGCCAGCCATGGAACCTGAACTGCTCCCCAGGGTGCACGTGTACTGAAGTCCCCTGAGATATCCTCAGAGTTTAATAAGATGAACTTCAGATAGAGATATTTCTTAGGAGGAGTTGTGAAAGTTAGTGAAGTGGAAGCAAGACACATTATGGGTGCAGAGTAAGGTTTTGATCGCAAAGGGTTCTGCATGCTTCATACATCTAAACTACCATTTTGAGTTGTTGTTAGGTCACTTGAGGAGATCTAAGAAGTGATGTCAGCTGTGCTCCCTCAGCGAGTTACTAAACTTCTCTGGGTGGGTCATCCTTGTGGAATGAGGAGCCCCAGGAGATGCTCAGGTGAACCCATTGATTGGCAGGAGGGCTCTGGAATGCATCTATGAGAGTGGAGAGCAGGCTTTCTTCAGAGGAGATAACAGACTGCTCTGTTGGGTGTGGGTTTCAGTGGAGCAGTACAGGTTCTTATTGCTGTAGCAGTTTGGGAAATTCTGTCAGAGGAGAGAGCGCATGAACACAGAAAAAATAACCCACTGTGGTCTCCCTGTCGCAGCTTATTGTACTGCCTCCTGGTGACAAAGGAGAACAGAGGGTGGGCCTTTCAGCATGTCCATGTCCTTCTGCCAGTTACTGTGGTGGGATTAGATAAAACTGCTGTTCCTTTCAAGACAGTTCTCAAAAAGCGAACTGGACTCCTCAGCATATGGTCTCCTAAGAACAGTACCCGAGGAGGAGGAGCAGGACCAAGAACATATGGCAGCTTCTCAGGTAAAAAAGAAGTGTCCTGGGTAAGAGGCTCTGCTTGTTTTTCCTTTAATATGATTGCATTAAGAATAAGTAACCTTTATTTTTTTCCTTTGATGTTCTTTGACAGTGAGATTCTTATTTCATTTTCCACTTCTTTCATTTTCTATTTATAGTTGTCAAGGGCAATCATTTCTTCTCAGTACCTTTCTCCTTTGTCCCAAGTTTATCTGTGCATTTTCTTTATCTAATCTCCCCAGGTCAACAATTCCTGCCTTTAATTAATAACCATCAAACATAGAACACACTTATTCTTTGAAAGATCAACCTGGAAGGCAGCTGTGTGCAATATATTCCCTGGTATGGGCTCATAGGCTCAGCTATTGGTGGACCAGGGATATATTTGTTTAAGTTCATGTGGCTGCAGCATCAACTGTGTACATCAGTGTTAAGAAAATGCAGGTTTTCCAGGGAGGATCACTCTGAATGTTCTGAAAAAAAAAATCAGAATTGACCTTGTCATTCAATTGGTAAGAAAGTCTTGCTCTTTAAATACACAAGGAGTGTACTGAACATGAGTGGTACACGTGGATGGACATTGAAAGAATTGAATGTTTACTTATGATTATTTTCACTTAATGACTTTTTTATGAATTTTCACACTAGTGTCAAACCAATAAGGACACATTCTTCTGCATGCCTAAGTCACTGAATATCGATTGATTCCATACAAATGATAGTCACTAGGCTGAGGTTCTGTCTTCAGTGTACAGTTAGTAGTTTTTCTTTCTCATTAACAGTCTAGCAGGAAATAATTGAGGGATGTGAAGAAACTATAACATCTCATGTGAACACTTTTGCTGTCTTTTTAACTTCTCTATACTTTGGGAAATTTAGGCCCTCATTTATTTCATAGAGATCATTTGCTTTGACATGGAGAATTTAATCAGGGTGGCCAGGTTCTTGCAAATTTTTGTTACATTGCTCACTCATGTCACATTCATACTCTACATTATCATTTTTCATATTTTCATGGAATTTTACAAGAATCATGTAATAAATATACGTTTAATTCATATAAATTTTAAGACCTAGCTCTGCACTAATGATACAAAACATTTTGTAAGAAACAAAACACTAAGAAACCATAGCTCTAACTTCTTTTCTATTATTATTTGTGTATTTTTCTTTAGTGTGTTTCGAAAACATACTTAAGTAAGTGAGCTTCTGAAAAATGTGGAAACACAGGCCTCACCCAAAACTCTTAAATCAAAATCCGCATTTAAAAAAAAAACTACACTTTTGGTTGCTTGAAAGAAACCTAAAATAGTTACTTACACTTTCAACTCACCTTGCCTTTTGTAGCTGAGAAGTATACACTGATTCTGAATGATACAAATACAACACTCAACAACCCATATGCCTGTGTCTGTTCCTTCATTTTAAAGATTATTTTCCTGCAAAGTAATGTCTTTGCAGTGGATTTGTAAACATGTATTATCCTCACTTGTCAGTGTTACAAATACATTAGAGAGTGTTAGAGATTCAAAGTGGCCTTATTGAATGATGCACGATATCTCCTAGGTCAAAACCACTTCTAATACTTTTCATGTTAGATGGCAGTGAGACCTGTGCTGTGTGTTCTTTATTAATTTGCCTCTTTTTTTTCAGCAATCTTTGACCTTTAAGGATGTATCAGTGGATTTCTCTGAGGAGGAATGGGAATGTCTGAACCCGGCTCAGCGTAAATTGTACTCAGATGTGATGCTGGAAAATTACAGCAACCTGGTCTCCCTGGGTGAGTCTGACTTCCTTCACATTTCCTGCCCCAGCCACAGGATATTCTTTATATAACAACTTTAGTGTACTTCGTATGGTAGACTTTCAGGTTGAATATTTCAAGGGAGAACCTGGAGGTTATCTCCTGTAGAAAATAAAGGCTTTGAGAACCATTGTGGTTAGAGAAACATAGAAAAATTTCTGTATTGTTAGAACCATTAAGGTGCTTTAAAAATCAGGATGATTTTTCTTTTGTGTTTTATTTTATTTTATTTTCTATTCAACTATTGTTCAAGTACAGTTTTCTGTCTTTTACTCCCATCCCTGTCCACCCCCCAAATTCTCCCCACTGTACTCCCATTTTCACTCCCCCCTAGTTGCTGTCAGTGTGTCCTTCATACTAGTTCTTGTTAATCCTTCCTTTTTTCCTCTGAAATTCCCTCACCTCCCCACTTTGGTCACTGTCCACCTGTTCTCTATTCGAGTGTCTTTGGTTATATTTGGCTTGCTTTTTGTTTTGTTGTTTAGCATCCTGTTAAAGGTAATATCATATAGTATTTGTCTTTCAATGCCTGGCTTATTTCACTGAGGATAATGCTTTCCAGTACCATCCATGCTGTTGCAAAGGGTAGGAGCTCCTTCTTATTTTCTGCTGTATAGAATTCCGTTGTATATATGTACCATAGTTTTCAAACCCATTCATTTATTAATGGGCACCTAGGTTGCTTCTAACTCTTGGCTATTGTAAATTGTGCTGCTATAAACTTTGTGGTGCATAGAATCTTTTGGATTGGTGTCATACAATTCTTAGGATAATAATCCTAGCAGGGGAATTCCTGGGTCAAAACGCAGATTTAGTTTTAGTTTTCTGAGGAAATTTCATAGTGCTTTCAATAGTGCTTGTACCAGCCTACATCCCACCAACAATGAATTAGGGCCCCCTTTTCTCCACAATCTCTCCTACTCTAACTGTTTGTTGCTTGGTTTCTGATTGCCATTTTGACCAGTGTAAAATGGTATCTCATTGTGGTTTTAATTTGCATCTCTCTGATAGCTAGCAATATTGAGCATCTTTTCATGTGTCTCTGGATCTTCTGTATGTGCTCTTTGGAAAAGTGTCTTTTCAAGTCCTTTGCCCACTCTTTAATTAGGTTGCTTGTATTCTTAGGGTGGAGTCATGTAAGGATGATCTTCTAGAATATTCTTTTTTTCCTGCAATGTTCTTACCTGAGCACAAAAATGTTTGGGAATGAGAAATATTAAAAAATATATTTTTTTTGTACACAGGTCTTGTTGTTTCTAAGCCAGTTCTGGTGACATTTTTGGAGCAAATGAAGGAGCACTGGGATGTTTGCAGAACAAAGTCTATATCTGCTTTCCCAGGTAGGTGAGAATGCTGATACAGATATCATAAATGAGTAACACAAAGGTCGCCGAGGAAGCCAGACCTTCAAGTGTGGTTTGGGAAGCTGCGCTTCAGTGGAAAGGATTTTGAAAAGCTCAGGCTTATATTTGTTGTTGTCACAAAGGGCCAGTTCATCTTCAACAGTATCCTATGCTTGTACATGCTTTCAGAATAGTTTTCACTCCAGGGACTTCCATTACCCTACTAGCAGTTTTGACAAATCACTCCTTTGTTAAAAATGAAGACATACAATCTTTTAAAAAGTGTGCAGTATACACGATTAACTAATATTTGGTCTGTGAGGGCCACTGTGCCCTGGCTTCTCTTGCATTGCTTTGGGAACTCAGAAAATCTGTGCATGTTTCTGGGAAATTGTACCTTAAGCCTTTTTCTCTTTTTGTAATTTTTTTCTTGGTGGCAAGAATGGAGTTCATGAAGAAAGCATTCGAGGTCCTATAATTTGTTACAGAAATCACACAAACCCTGGGGACATGTGTTATGTTTTCTAATAATTTTTAACCCTCTGGAGATTATAAACAAGTTTATACAAAGTTTAGACTTGGTGATTTTCTTGTAGCAAAATGCACTTCCCCAACATGAGATTATCTTCTTTTCTGTTTTACTTGAAACTGTCCTTGTGCACATGCAATTGTACCACAGTTTCTTGATCTCTTCATTTCCTGATGGGCACTTAGGTTTCTTCCAGCATTTGGCCATGGTAAATTGTGCTGCTATCAACATTGGGGTGCATATGTTCATTACAATAGATTTGTCAGAGTTCTTGGGTAGAAGGATCTCCTAAACCATGGGACAGTATGGGTGAATCTGAAGACAATTATGGTGATGAAAAAGGCCAGGCGGTGAAAGGCAAATACAATATGATCTCACCTATAAGAGGAAACGAATCAACAAAACAAACAAGCATGCACAATATAACCAGAAACGTGGAAATAAAGAACAAACTGATAGTAACCAGAGGGGCATTGGGAGGGAATAATGGGGTGAAAGAGGGCAGGGTTCTTCAGAAACATGTATAACGGATGCATGGAAAAATCTCAAGGAGGGTAAAATCAATGTGGGAAAGTAGGGATGGCTGTGTTGGGGGAGTGATCATGGAATATGGAAAAAAACTGTACTAGAAAAACAATAAGATTGGGGAGAAGACGTGCACTTTTGCATTGCAAACGTAACCAAGTGAGAAGCACAGAGCATGCAGAGGGCAGATCCAGCCTCTTTGGGGATTTGGAAGAGTCTGCAACATGAAGCAAGAGGGGGCATTTGTATGGAATAGCCTCTGGATATGCCTTGGGTGAATTCTCAAATGGAGTGAGGCAAGCCTCAGGGAATCACTAAAACAGGCCCATAGCATTAGGCAGGAATGTGGAGACTCAGATATAGCACCTTCTAGTTCTATTGTGAGGAGGGCACTTCAGGGAAGGATGGCCTTGGATGACTTTTGTGAGGGAGAATGCCCCCCTTCCAGCATTAGCCTTGAAACCACAGAGGTGAGACCCTTCCTGAATGTCCTGAACACCTTTCAATCTGCTTTTCCAGGGCTCAAGGTCCGAATTAGTGAGTCCCTGTAAATCTTTTTCATCCCCTTTAAGAGGAAGACTTGGACTCCAGTATCTGTCAGTCTCAGTCAACCATTATCACTGCTGGTCTTTCAGTGTGATTGCTTTTATATGATAAATTCTCCAAATGTTGTTAATGGACTTTTTAGTAGTTATGTACATATTAGGAAAGTAAATGGTAGTTTTAAGATCAATCCTTAAGACATTGTTGTACTTCATTCAAATATATATCAGCCATATGGCAATTGTCATAAAATTTAAGTGTTTATTTCTCTGTTTTTTTCCTTACACTGTTCATGATGTATCTTGTTTCTTTCTGTGCTTGTTTAATGGTCAATGGCTGTTTGGTCCTTGGAATTATAGAAATAGTCTCCATTTTATATGTGTCCAAGGCTGAATTCCCAGCTGGGGCAAATGCCTAGGTTATGAGCTAGGTCCCCAGTAGGGAGCTCATGTGAGGCCACCTCACATTGCTGTTTCTCAAACTCTTCCCTCCGTCTAAAAATAAATGAATAAAATCTTTTAAAAAATGAAAGCTGTTCTAGGTTGAATATAATTGTTTAAAAGATTTGATTCACGCCTTTCTCTTCCTCTGTGGCGACATGTACATGCATTCTGCTCTGCCATGCCATGGCCTGAAGAGGTACACACCATCTCCTCCAGCAAGCAGTAGTGTCCTGCATAAGAGGGCAGCACATGGAAACTCTTCCTCCTGCTCTTGGAGCACAACAGCACTGCGACCAAAGGATCTTTCTAGGCAGCTGGCTATGTCCTCTACAGTGCCAAGCATTACAAGTGCCACCTACTGTGAAAGCCTTTGTGAAAAACATCCTTTGAATTATTCTTGCTCCTGGGTGCTATAGGAGATTAACTCCATGTTCTGTTTTGACTGCAAACCACTTCTTATATGTAGCAGGTGGTGTCATAGAAGATTATGGAGGATATATTGGTATTGAAATGTTCAACTTTGGCAAAGGAAAATCTGAAGTTAAAAAGGTTGACTACATTGCACAGCTTATTTGTGAACAAATTTATTCTTTGGAAAAAGAGTAAATTTGAGGTTTGGACAATACCAAATGGGGTTCCGGAGGTTTTGGTTTCACTGGAGAAAATTGTAATATATTCCAAGAATAGAAAATGACAAAACATACATTTATCTTAAAAATAAGAAGCTTTTTTGGTGCTTAATAAGGCCTTAGCTTCCAAAAATATTTAGGTCTCTTATAACCAAGGTAGGTGTACATTTTTGTGTTTTCTGCATTTGATTGTTGTATAAATTTGCATGTTGAACTAACACACATTACTTTTTCAGTGAAATGTGTATCAGTTGCTGATTCTCCACAAAATTCTATTATTTAATTTACTACACACTGGCTGTTAAATAGTTTAATTTTCTGTTTACTTCATAAATGTTAGTAAATCCTTGTATACAATGGATTTGAATTTTTTCACACATTCTTACATGTACTGAACTAAAAGATAATAGAAAGTTAAAGTTAAAATAAGAAAAGATTTATAGCTCTCTTTTTCAGATACTTTTTTGTATTTTGATAAAAACCCATGTAAATAAGAATCTATCCTGTGAACTATCTGTAATGGTAGTTAGGTCATATTAAGTGTACTGCTTTAATTGTGCATCTAAATTCTGGAAACTTCCATCTTGCAGAAATGTCCCAATAACTATTAAACAAACACTTCCTCATTTTCTGTAAAACAAAGGCCCAGGTAACTACCTTTTCTTTTCTATGAGTTGGACTTCATTAGAAGTCAGCTAACTGGAATCATGTAGCATGAGTCTTTGTGACTCATGTGTTTCTCTTAGAACATGTTCTAGGTTGACTCTGTGGTATCAGGTAAGAACATATTTTCTATTTCCTGGCAGAGCAGTATTCCATTCTATATTTGATCTACATTTTTCTAACTCTTTTAAAATATTTTATTTGTTCATTTTTAATGAAAGGGAAGTTAGGAAGAAAGAGAAGGAAACACCAATGTGTATTTGCTTCTCACGTGCCCGCCTACTGGAGACCTGGCTAGAAACCAAGGCTTAAACCCTGACTTGGAATTGAACCAGGAACTCTTTAGTTCTCAAGTTCACACTCCATCCAGTGAGCCACAGCAGCTGGAACTATGCATATTACATTTTTAACTATATTTAGTCATAGACCTGGGGATTGTATCCACTTACCAGGCTTTTGTGAATAATGCTACAATCAACAAAGGTATGCAAATATCTCTTACAAATCCTCAACTGAATATTTTTAGAGGTATATAAACCCATAAACTTCTTGTATCTGGAAGACACCCTAACCAACTGAGCACTGGTTGAGACTGATTTAATTCTCTTATGTTTAGGAACTTAGGTTTCTTTTATGCATTGATATATTATTTCTTGGTGCAAAATATCATTTTATTGTATATATTTCAGTTTCCTTTTTATTCAGCTGTTGACGGATATCTTGTTTAATTTGAATTTGTAGGAATTATGAATGAAGCTTCTAAAAACAGTCTCTAGTAGTCTTTTGCACAGATCACATTTTTAGCTCTTGGGTTCCACACTATGGCGCACACTTTGTGGATTATATAAGAAGTGTATGTTTAGTTGTATGAGAACTTGCAAACTTTTCCCAAGTGGTTGTAGCCTTTTATATTTTCACCAATGAGGAATGAGAGTTTCATTTGCTCCAAATGCACCACCGAAGTTCCTTTTCGTAGTGTTCTGGATTCTGACCTTTCCAGTAGGGATATATCTTACTTTAATCATTGTTTAAGTACAGTTTTCTTCTTTTTACTCCCTACCCAGCTCACCCCTCAGTGCTCCTAACCTCCCTCCCATTTCCACCCCTCTTAGTTTTTGCCCTTTTTTTTTTCATTCTTGTTCTTGTAAACCCTTCTTCCCCTTTTCCACAGAAATTTTCTCCTCTCTGGTACTGGTCAGCCTGTTCTATATTTCAACATCTTTGGTGATATTGTGCTTGCTTGTTTGTTGTGTTATTTAGGTTCCTGTTAAAGGTGAGATAATATTGTTTTTATCTTACACCTCTTGTCCTATTTCACTCAGAATAATTCTTTCCAGTTCAATACATGATATTGCAGAGGGTAGGAGCTCCTTCTTGCTTTCTGCGCATAGAATTTCATTGTGTAAATGTACGATAGTTTTTGGATCCATTCATTTACTCATTTACTCAGGTTGCTCCCATCACTTGACTATTGTAAATTGTGCTGCTATTAACATTGAAGTGCACAGGTTTTTTGGATTGATGTTTCAGAGTTATTAAAATATAATCCTATCAGTAGAATGGCTTGGTCCAAAGGCATATTCATTTTTCATTTTCTGAGTAAATTCCATACTGTTTTTCATAGTGGTTTTACCAGTGTGTAATCTCACCAAGAGTGAAGTAGGATCCCCTTTTCTCCAAAACCTTTCTAACACTTGGTATTTTTTTTTGTTTATAATGGCCATTCTTATTGTGGTTTCAATTTGCATCTCTCTGATAACATAGCAATACTGAGCATGTTTTCGTGCATCTTTGGATCCTCTGTATTTTCTCTTTGGAAAAATATCTGTTCAAGTTCTTTTCTTACTGTTTATTTGAGATGCTTTTTTTCTGTAAAATTGAGTCATGTAAGTTCTTTGTATATTTTGAGGATTAAACCCTTTTCTTAGGTATCATTGGCAAATATGTTTTCCTATACAGTTGGTTTTCTTTTTTCTTTAATATGGTTTTGTTTAACCATGTAGAAAGTTTTTATTTTGATGGGACTCCATGAGTTTATCCCTTCCTTTATGTCCCTTTCTCTAGGGGACATATCAGTATAAATGTTGCTGCATGAAATATCTGAGATTTTAAAGCCTGTGTTCTCCTCTAGGACTTAAATGGTTCCCTGGATTATATTTAAGTCTTTTATCCACCTTTTATGTATTATGGTGTGAGATGTAAGTTAGTGCTGGAATTTTATTGTGTTGCATGTAGCTATCCAGTTCTCCCAACACCATTTGTTGAAGAGGCTATTTTAACTTCGTTTTATGTTGCTTCCTCCTTTTTAGAACATTAATTGCCCATCTAGCTTTGGTTTTATTTCTGGGCTCTGTGTTCTGTTCCATTGGTCTATGTGCCTGTTTTTATTTGATGTAGTTAATTATTCTAGTCCATAAACACAGCGCATGTTTCCATTAGTTTTTTTTCTTCCTTGATTTATTTTTTCAGTGTTGTGTTGTTTTATGCATAGATTTTTTTTTACCTCATTGGTAAGGTTTATTCTTAGGAATTTTATTTATTTTTTTGCTATATCGAATGGGATCTTTTTTTCTTGATTTCTGCTTCTGCTGTTTTATTGTTTGTATACAAAACACCTTTGATTTCTGGATATTGATCTTGAATAGCACTGTTTTACCAAAATAATTTATTAGGTCGAGCAGTTTTTGAGTGTAGTCTATAGGATTTTCTATGTACACTATCATGTCATCTATAAACAGTGAAAGCTTTGGTTCCTCCTTTCCAAATTGGGTGCCTTTTATTACTTTTGCTTGTCTGATCACTGTGGCTAAAACTTCCAATACTATATTAATTAGCAGCAGTGAAAGTGGAGACCTTTGCCTGGTCCTGATTTTAGTGAAAATGATTTTAGTTTTTGCCCATTGAGTGTAATTTTGACTGTAGGTCTCTCATATATGGCCTTTATTTTGTTGAGGAATGCTATCTGTATTTCCAGATAGCTGAGTGTTATTATCATAAATGGGTGCTGTTGCTTATCAAATGTTTTTTCTGCATTTATTGATATGATCACGGGTTTTTGTGTCTTTTATTTTGTTTATGGTATGTATAATATTTACTGATTTATAAATGTTGAAGCATCCTCGCATGCCTCATATGAGTCACACTTGCTCATCCAGTATGATTTATTTAATGTATTGTTTGAAGCAGTTTGCTAACTTTTGGTTGAGAATTTTAGCATCTATGTTCATCAGTGATATTGGCTAAAAGTTTTTTTTCTTTATTGTGTCTTTATCTGGTTTTAGAATTAGAGCAATGCTGGGTTTATAAAAAATTTGGGAGTCTTCCATCATTATGGGTTTTTTTGGAATAGTCTGAGAAGTATTTGGGTTAGCTATTTCTTAAATGCTTTGTAGAATTCTCTTGGTAAATCATCTGCTCCAGGGTTTTTTGTGTCAGGAGTTTTTTGATTACTGCTTCAATTTCATCTTCTGTTATTGGTGTCTTCAGGCTTTCTGTTTATTTTTTCTGAGTTTTGGAAGATTATATTTTTCTAGAAATTTGTCCATTTCTTTTAGGTTTTCAAATTTCTTGGCATGCAGTTTTTCATAGTAATTTCTTATATTCCTTTGTATTTCTGTGGTGTGAGTTGTAATTTCTCCTCTTTCATTTCTGATTGTGTTTATTTGGGTCTTTTCTCTCTTTTTTTTTCTTTATGAGCCCTCATAAAGGCTTGTTGATTTTTTTTTGTCTTTTATAAAGAACCAGCTTCTGCATTCACTGATCTTTAGAATTGTGCTTTTAGTGTCTACGTCATTTAATTCTGCTCTGATCTTAGTCATTTTCATCCTTCTACTTGCTCTGGGTTGGCTTTGTTGTTGTTCTTTGAGTTCTTGCAAGTGTAAGGTTAGGTCATTTGTTTGAAAACTTTCTATCTCCTTTAGGTTAGCCTGAATTGCTATGAGCTTCCCTGTCAGGACTGCCTTCGATGTGTCCCATATGTTTGGATTACTCTGAGTTTATTTTCATTTGTTTCCACAATCTTTTTTGTTTCTTCCCTCTTTTCACTCTTGATCCATTCATTGTTTAATAGCATGCCATTCAATTTTCATGATTCTGAATGTTTTATTTCCTTTGTGGTTGGTTTCCAGTTTCATTGCCTTGTAATCATTAAAAATTCTTGGTATCACGTCAAGACACATCATCATCAAAATGGCAAAATTCCAACACAAGGAGAGAATCTTAAAGGCAGCAAGGGAGAAAAAAGAAGTAACAAAGAGAAAAATCACATGATCATATCAATAGATGTGGGAAAAGCTTTTGATAAGGTACAATACCCATTTATGATAAAAACACTCAGCAAAGTGGGAATACAGGGAGCATTTCTCAAAATAATAAAGGCCATATATGAGAGACCTACAGCCAATATCATACTCAATGGGAAAAAACTAAAAGCTTTTCCACTAAGATCAGGAACAAGACAAGGATGTCCACTTTCACCACTTCTATTCAATATGGTATTGGAAGTTTTAGCCACAGCGATCAGGCAAGAAAAGGAAATAAAAGGCATCCAAATAGGAAAGGAGGAAGCAAAACTGTCACTGTTTGCAGATGATAGTGTACATGGAAAATCCTATAGACTCTACCCAAAAACTCCTCAAACTAATTGATGAGTTTGGTTAAACAGCTGGTTACAAAGTCAATATCCAGAAATCAAAGGCATTTTTGTATACCATCAGTGAATCAGCAGAAGCAGAAATAAAGAGAAAAATCCCATTTGATATAGCAAAAAGAAAAATAAAATATCTGAGAATAAACCTAACCAAGGAGGTAAAAAACCTGTATGCAGAAAACTACACAGCTCTGAAGAACGAAATCAAGGAAGACACAAACAAATGGAAACATATACCTTTTTCATGGATCGGAAGAATTAACATCATCAAAATGTCCATACTACCCAAAGCAATATACAGATTCAATGCAATACCTATTAAAGTACCAATGGCATATTTCACAGACATAGAACAAACACTTCGAAAATTTATATGGAACCATAAACGAGCCCGAATAGCAGCTGCTCTTTTGAGAAAGAAGAACAAAGTAGGGGGGATCACAATACCTGATATCCAACTGTATTACAAGGCCACTGTAATCAAAACAGCCTGGTACTGGCATAAAAACAGGCACATAGACCAATGGAACAGAACATAGAGCCCAGAAATCAACCCAACTCTCTACAGTCAATTAATATTCGACAAAGGTGGCAGTAACATAAAATGGAGTAAAGATAGCCTCTTCAACAAATGGTGTTGGGAGAACTGGACAGCTACATGCAAAAAAATGAAACTTGAGCACCAACTTACACCATACACCAAAATAAATTCAAGGTGGATAAAAGACTTAAATGTAAGTCATAACACCATTAAAGTCCTAGAGGAGAACATTGGCAAGAAAATCTCAGATATTTCACGCAGCAACTTCTTTACTGATATGTTCCCTAGAGTAAGGAATGTAAAGGAAAGAATAAACAAATGGGATCTCATCAAAAGAAAAAGCTTCTGCATGGCTAAAGAAAACAGTATTAAATTAGCAAGACAACCAACTGTATAGGAAAACATATTTGCCAATGATACCTCAAAAAAAGGTTTAATCTCCAAAATATACAAAGAACTTACACAACTCAACTCTAAGAAGACACCCAACCCAATTAGAAAATGGGAAAAGGACTTGAACAAACACTTCTCCAAGGAGGACATACAGAACATTCAGAGACACATGAAGAGATGCTCAATATCATTAGCTATCAGAGAGATGCAAATTAAAACCACAATGAGATACCACTTTACACCAGTCAGGATGGCTAGCTAAATTTACACCAGTCAGGATGGCTATCATAAACAAAGCAACAAACAACAAATGTTGGAGAGGGTGTGGGGAAAAGGGGTCCTTAGTTCACTGTTGGTGGGAGTGCAGACTGGTACAACCATTATGGAAAACAGTATGAAATTTTCTCAGAAAAATAAAAATTGACCTGCTTTTTGACCCAGGAATTCCACTGCTAGGATTATATCCTAAGAATCCTAAAACATCAATTTCAAATTACCTATACACCACAATGTTCATAGCAGCACAATTTACAATAGCCAAGAGTTGGAAGCAACTTAGGTGCCCATCAGTAAATGAATGGATAAAAAAATTGTGGTACATATACACAATGGAATTCTATGCAGCAGAGAGAAAGGAGCTACTATTTTTTGCAACAAGGTGGATGGAACTGGAAAGCATTATGCTGAGTGAAATAGGCCAGGTGTTGAAAGACAAATACCATATGATCTCACCTTTAACAGGAAGCTAAACAACAAAACAAACAAGCAAGCAGGAAATTAAAAAACAACAACAAAGACACTGAAATAGAGAACAAGGGGACAGTGACCAGAGGGGAGAGGGAAGGGAAGTTAAGGGGAAAAAGGGGGAGGGATTTGGAGGAACAAATAGGAAGGACACAGGGACAAGAACTAAGGGGGGTGGAAATGGGAGGGAGTTGGGGAGCAAGGGGTGGCTGAGGCTGGGATTTGAGAAATAGACAAAAAAAACTGTACTTGAAAAATAACTAAATAAAATTTAAAAAAATTAAAGTAAAAAAAATCATTTTATTGCTCAATTATTCCCTTTCAGGAACAAATGCATATTGGTTAATGACACAGGTTCAACTCACTATTGCTGCCACTTA
The DNA here is from genome assembly GCF_021234435.1 of Artibeus jamaicensis. Taxonomy (NCBI): domain Eukaryota; kingdom Metazoa; phylum Chordata; class Mammalia; order Chiroptera; family Phyllostomidae; genus Artibeus; species Artibeus jamaicensis. The sequence continues at coordinate 39,892 of NW_026521505.1, forward strand.
TTAGCTTACTTAGCCTTTCAATGCCTTAGTTCTCACTCCCAAATTGAGGAAATGGTGGCACCCACCCCAGGTGTTGGTTAAGTGAATTATGACATATATGAAGTGGTTGGAACAATATTTCGCCCACAGTAGATGCAATAGCAGCATCAGCAATTATTATTATTATTAATTTATGTTCAATTTCATACTTTGCAATCACTTCTGAATATAAAGAATAAGTGTACCTTTGCAAACAATGCATATGTTCATGATAAAAAGAACTGTGTATTCATATTATGATAAGAAAATAAACGTTACAAGTGGTTTCATTTAAAAAATAAGTAAATAAAATTTAAAAAAAGAAAGAAAAAATAAAATTCTTGGTATGATTTCAATTTTCTTCAATATGTTGAGGCTTGTTTTGTTTTCTATCATATGGTCTATATTTGAAAATGTTCTATGTGCATTTTAAAAGAATGTATATTTAGCTCTTGGATGAAGGTCTCTCTGTATATCCATTAAGTCCATTTCCTCTGGGGTGTTGTTCAATACCACAATAACTGTGTTGACATTTTATTTGGAAGATCTGTGGCTTTTTGACAGTGGGGTGTTAAAATCTCCTATGATAATTTTGTTGTTGTCCATATTTTTCTTGAAGTCCTCTAAGATTTACTTTATATATTTGGGTTGTCCTATATTGGGTGCATATATATTTACAATGTTAATGTCTTCTTGGTGGATTATTCTCTTGAGTATTATGAAGTGACCTTCTGGGTCTCTCTTTATGGCTCTTTTCTTTTTTTGAACTCTCTTTTGTCTTATATGAGTATTTCTACCCCCGGGTTTATTTTTTCTTAATTGTTTACTAAGTAAATTTTTTTTCCAGCTCTTCACTTTTATTCTGTGCAGTTCTTTCATCCTGAGGTTGGTCTCTTGTAGGTAGCATATGTTTGGGTCATGCTTTCTTATCCATTCATCTCTTCTCTGTCTTTTGACTGGAACATTTAATCCATTTATGTGTAATGTTATTATTGATAAGTACTTATTCATCGTCATTTTTTACCTGTGTTTTTCTCTGTCTCACTCTTTTTCTTCCTTTCTTTTTTTTTTGTTTTTTTTAAATTTTATTTAGTTATTTTTCAAGTACAGTTTTTTGTCTATTTTTCCCATCCCAGCCTCCCCCGCCCCTTGCTCCCCACCTCCCTCCCATTTCCACCCCCCCCTTAGTTCTCGTCCATGTGTCCTTCCTATTTGTTCCTCCAAATCCCTCCCCCTTTTTCCCCTTAACTTCCCTTCCTTCTCCCCTCTGGTCACTGTCCCCTTGTTCTCTATTTCAATGTCTATGTTTTTTGGTTTTTTTTTTTCTGCTTGCTTGTTTGTTTTGTTGTTTAGCTTCCTGTTAAAGGTGAGATCATATGGTATTTGTCTTTCAGCACCTGGCCTATTTCACTCAGCATAATGCTTTCCATTTCCATCCATGTTTTGCAAAGGGTAGTAGCTCCTTCTTTCTCTCTGCAGCATAGAATTCCATTGTGTATATGTACCACAATTTTTGGATCCATTCATTTACTGATGGGCACCTAGGTTGCTTCCAACTCTTGGCTATTGTAAATTGTGCTGCTATGAACATTGTGGTACATAGGTTCTTTGATATTGATGTTTTAGGATTCTTAGGATATAATCCCAGCAGTGGAATTGCTGGGTCAAAAGGCAGGTCGATTTTTATTTTTCTGAGAAAAATCCATACTGTTTTCCATAATGGTTGTACCAGTCTGCACTCCCACCAACAGTGAACTAAGGACCCCTTTGCCCCACAACCTCTCCAACATTTGTTGTTTGTTGCTTTGTTTATGATAGCCATCCTGACTGGTGTAAAGTGGTATCTCATTGTGGTTTTGATTTGCATCTCTCTGATAGCTAATGATATTGAGCATCTCTTCATGTGTCTCTGAATGTTCTGTATGTCCTCCTTGGAGAATTGTTTGTTCAAGTCCTTTTCCCATTTTCTAATTGGGTTGGGTGTCTTCTTAGAGTGGAGTCGTGTAAAAGCAGTCTTTTTAGCATCTCTTGCAGAGCTGAATTGGTGGAGGCATATTCTTTTAGACTTCTTTTGTCTTGGAAGTCATTTGGACTTATGTCTTGATTGAGAGCCTTGCTGGGTAAAGTAGCCTTGTTTGCAGGACTCTGGTTCTCATTACTTAAAATATTTCTTGCTATTCTCTTCTTGTTTGGAGCATTTCTAATGATAGGTCAGTACCTAAACTAATTGGATCTCCCTTGTATGTTAGTTTTGTTTTCTCCCATGCTGCCTTTAAGATTCTGTCTTTATCTGGAAATGTTTCCATTTTTATGATGATATGTGTTGAAGTGGGCCTCTTTGGGTTCCTCTTGATTGGGACTCTCTGTGATTCCTGGATTTGTGTGACTTTTTCTCTCATGAAGTTATGTAAGTTTTCCCTCATTAATTTTTTAAATAGGTTTTTTATCCTTTACGCTTCTTCTTCTATTTCTGGTATACCTATTATTCATATATTATTACATTTTATATTGTCTTGCATTGCTCTGAACCCTTCTTCATTCTTTCTGAGCCTGTTTTCCTTTTCTTGCTCTTTTGGTGAAGTTTATTCTACTTTGTCTTCCAACTCACTGATCCAATCTTTTGCTTCATTGGTTCTTCTTCCATTTATCCTATTTCCATTGTGTGATAAGAGAGATGAGCACAGTGCTTTATGAGTGTAAGCAACCATTATTCCCCTTTTCTGTGACTTTTCCTCATTTTACTGCACCTCATCCTCCAGCAAGTATTTAAGTTTGTGAAGCACTCAATGGTGTGATTTGTTTAAAAATTTCTTGTAGGGTAAATGTACATTCATCTGTATGTCATAACTGTGAATTTTTCTTTTGTTTCTATCAGCTGAGTCATCTACTGACTACCAGTGCTTCTTGGAAGGGTCAGGAATAGAAGATTTATTTTTGGAAGAAACACTGGTGAGTAATGAGAGGTGCGCTTTGACAATGTTAAGGAAGTTTCTGTCAAGAAAAAAGATGTTTGAATGGAGGAAACTAACTGTAAAAATTATTCATGAAAAATCATTGTTATCTAAAGACGTAAAACATATTACAAATTTGGGAAAACTTCCACTTTAAATCAGTTACCATTACAGACCAATGTATTTCCAATTAGAAAGACTGAAAACAGTACTCCAAGTGTACGTATTCTTCTAAAGCATAGGTGTTAAACACAAGAACTCAGGCTGAATCTGGCCCTTGACCTTTTGACCAGACCCTTAGAACCTTTGACCAACAAGGTTCTAACTCAGAACCTTGTTGCTACCTGGAGGAAGCACCAAACTCCTTGTCCTTAGATAAGGAGTAGTAACATTTACATGGTTCTAAAAGTACATGCAGCCCACTGAAGGCAACTGTGAGGCTAATGTGGCCCATGGTGAAAATGACTTTGACACCTCTGTTCTAAAGACTGTTTGTAAATTCTAAGAAGTCTCATAATTTGTAGTGTGGGTAATCATTTAACTGTTTAAAATGTGGATTGGGAAATACTTTTCTGTCAATAATTTGTATAATGTAGTCATTTAGAATGCATGTAGAAAGCTTATATGTAAAAAAAACTTGAGATTCCCTTTCTTTAGGAAATATTACATTTTTTTAAATTAAAAATGTGGAACACTTCATGAATTTGCGTGTCATCCTTACGCAGGGGCCATGCTAATCTTCTCTGTATCATTCCAATTTTAATATATGTGCTGCCGAAGTGAGCACGGAAATATTACATTTTTCTAAATAAAGTTTTTTTTTATTTTACTGCATCATATTTTCTTGAACTTGAGCGTGATTTATAATACAACCAGTGTGGTTTTACAGGGATCACAAAATGGTTATTTACAAATAAATGCACATGTTTATTGAAATTTTTGATGTCACTAAAGCCCTTTCTGTGTTCAATGTTTACCAGAGTATGTGTGATGAGGACAGAAGTAGTCAATGCAGTGAACATTGGAAGAATTTTACCCATGAGTCAAATCCTAACTTCCGGGCAAAGAGCCAGCTTGCAGACAGCCATTATGAAGGTAGAAAAGACTTTGACCAAATGTCTAATCACAATACTCATCATTATTTTCATATTGTGGAGAAGACAAATAAGCAAAGTAAAAATATTCAATGCTTAAAGCAATCTCCAAATAGCACTGAAGAAACAGATATTGCAGACAGGGAGAAAGTTTATAAATATTTGCCACACTGGAAATTCTTCAATCAAATATCAAATACAAATATACTTAACAAAAAAGGTCCGAGTATAGAACATAATTGTGAAGACTGTGGTAAAACAGGTCACTCGTTTTTAGGTGGAACTCTACATGAAATAATTTATCCTGGACAGAAGCCTGAAATTTGTAAAGAATGTGGCAACACATTTTGCATTACCTCAACTCTTACTCCTCATTACAGAATGTATGCTGAACACAAGCCTGATAACTGTGAACAATATGTTAAGGCTTTTGGCAACTCCTCAAATGTTAATGGTATTCAGAAAATTAATACAGGGGATAAAAATTTCAAATGTAGTGAATATGGCAATGCCTTTAGAGAGTCTTTTAATCTTCCTCAGCATCAGAGAATTTATACTGGTGAAAACTCTATGTGTAGAGAATGTGGGAAAGCATTTATGAGGACATCAAACCTCAGACAAGTTCAGAAAATTTATACTGGAGAGAAGTTTTATGAATGCAGAAAATGTGGAAAAGCCTTCAGGTTGTCCTCAAAACTTACAGAACACTGGAGAATTCATGCTGGAAGGAAGTCCCATAAGTGTACTCAATGTGAGAAAGCATTTAAACATTCCTCAACTTTTACTCAACATCATAAAATTAATACTGGAGAGAAGTTTTATGAAAGTACTCAATGTGGCAAAACCTTTACCCAGACCTCATACCTTATGAAACATCAAAAAATTCATACTGCAGAGAAGCCTTATGAATGTCCTCAATGTGACAAAGCCTTTAGGTCCCAGTCAACACTTACTCAACATCAAAGAATTCATACTGAAGAGAAACCTCATGAATGTACACATTGTGGCAAAGCCTTTAGCCAGCGCTCACAACTCACTAGACATCTGAAAATTCATAGTGGACAGAAGCCTTTTAAATGTACTCAGTGTGGCAGAGCTTTCAGATGGCAGTCAACCCTTACTGAACATCGGAAAATTCATACTGGAGAGAAACCTTATGAATGTACACAATGTGGCAAAGCCTTTAGCCAGCGCTCACAACTCACTAGACATCTGAAAATTCATAGTGGACAGAAGCCTTTTAAATGTACTCAGTGTGGCAGAGCTTTCAGATGGCAGTCAACCCTTACTGAACATCGGAAAATTCATACTGGAGAGAAAACTATAGTACACAATTGGCAAAGCCTTTAGCCAGCGCTCACAACTCACTAGACATCTGAAAATTCTATGGACAGAAGCCTTTTAAATGTACTCAGTGTGGCAGAGCTTTCAGATGGCAGTCAACCCTTACTGAACATCGGAAAATTCATACTGGAGAGAAACCTTATGAATGTACACAATGTGGCAAAGCCTTTAGCCAGCGCTCACAACTCACTAGACATCTGAAAATTCATAGTGGAAAGAAGCCTTTTAAATGTACTCAGTGTGGCAAAGCCTTCAAATGGCAGTCAACCCTTATTCAACATCAGAAAATTCATACTGGAGAGAAGCCCTTTGAATGTACTCATTGTGGCAAAGCCTTCAGATGGAAGTCAAACCTTACTGAACATCGGAAAATTCATACTGGAGAGAAACCTTATGAATGTACACAATGTGACAAAGCCTTTAGCCAGCGCTCACAACTCACTAGACATCTGAAAATTCATAGTGGAAAGAAGCCTTTTAAATGTAGTCAGTGTGGCATAGCCTTCAGATGGCAGTCAACCCTTATTCAACATCAGAAAATTCATACTGGAGAGAAGCCCTTTGAATGTACTCAATGTGGCAAAGCCTTCAGAGAGCAGTCAAACCTTTCTCAACATCAGAAAATTCATAATGGAGAGAAGCCTTATGAATGTACTCAATGTGGCAAAGCCTTCAGGAGGCAGTCAAACCTTGCTGAACATCAGAAAATTCATACTGGAGAGAAGCCTTATGAATGTACACAATGTGGCAAAGCCTTTAGGCACAGGTCCACACTTACTCAACATCAAAGAATTCATACTGGAGAGAAACCTTATGAATGTACACAATGTGGAAAAGCCTTTAGCCAGATCTCACAACTCACTGTACATATAAAAATTCATACTGGAGAGAAGCCTTTCGAATGTAAACACTGTGACAAAGTTTTAGACAGACCACACACCTTAAACAACATCTGAAAATTCATAGTGGAGAGAACCCTTATGAATGTACACAATGTGGAAAAGCCTTTAGTTGGCATTCGACACTTTCTCAACATCAGAAAACTCATAGTGAACAGAAGCCTTATGATTGTACACAATTTTTGAATGCCTTTAGTCAGAACTCACACCTCATTCAACGTCTGACTATTCACACCAGAGAGAAGCCTCATTAATGTTCTCAATGTGGCTGTCTTTAACTGGACCTTATTTTTTTACTCAGCAGAGAGAATTCATACTGGAGAGAAGCCATATATTTGGTAAAGCCTTTAACCTCTACTGTAATTATTCTCAGCATCAGAAAACTTATACTGCACAGCAACCTTGTAAGTTTTAAGCATCTGGTAAAGCATGTTTAGAACCCTCAAACTTTACTCAACATCAAATAATTCACAACAAAAGAATGCCTTATACATGTACCTTATGTCATGCAGGCTTAATTAGTCCTCAATGCTCGTTCATCATAAAGTATTTGTATGCTGTAGATAAGCCTTTTAAGTTTGGATGATGGAATAAGCCTTTAGCAACTTTCAATCTTTACTAAACTGTAGAGAATTCATTCCGGAAACAAGGCTTATAAATGTGGACTAGGTGAGAAAATGTTTTGACATAAGGTCATGTGTACTGGAGAGAAGCCAAACAAGCTTGTGTATATAACAAATGTTTTATTCCTCAGAGATGCCTTACCCAATATGAGAAAAATTTATCTGGAGAAAAACTGTTCAAACTTAGAGACTGTGGCAATATTTTAACCTTTATCCAAAACATACCCAACATTTCAAAGCATGATTTTCAAAATTCAGTTCTTATATGGCATGTGAGATTTCACACTATAAAAAAAACATTAAAATAGACATTGTATAAAACTGTATAGCTAGACCTACGGCATCATTGTATATCAGGAAAAGCACAGTGGGGGTGGAAATTTATATTCATAAAAAGTGGTGGACTTTGTGAAATTACACAGTTTCCATAAGCTGAAGGAATTTATACATGAAAATGGCTTGAAAGGTGTAAAAATATAGGAAAGTATATAATGGGAGAAGAGGATCAAAATATTTTAATTCAGAGTGGAGAGTAAATGGTAGGTTTCAGGTATTGCTCTAAAATAGAATATTAGAACAAAGAATCACACAAAGTTTATAAACACCAATCATTACTTTCCATTGTGCTTCAAAATGTCGAGGGAATGTTTGTCTGGATATCTATAATTACTCAATGTATAAATGATAGTATATTGACAGCACTTGAAATATTTTGAGAAGAAAATATTAAACTGATTTTAGTCTCCTATCAGTTGATGCTACTATGATTTTATTCCTGGTGTGAGTGAAATCACTGGGTTCCTTAACAACCTCTGAATTCTTGTACAGTAAGTGCACAATCACTCACAATTACATTTGCATTCAAGATAGAGAACAGTATAATGTACAATGTATAAAAAATTATTTCAAGTTGCTGTTATTTGGTTACTTTGAATTTTGTTGAATGTTACAATCAAAGTCATGCTATTTTGGATTCTTGTAAGATATAGAAACAATATTAAGTTTAACTACTTTTCCAAATCTTCCTTTAAGGAAAATGTCAATTTGTTAAAATCATGATGTATGTTCATCATAGTCATAGTTAAATATTAGTTGATGTGGGTGGAATAAAAAATCCATCAGTGATATGTGATGGAATATGGACAGCTCATCCCTCAGTGCATAACAATGTGTATGTCCACGTTGACTCAACAGTTAGCCTCCAGTTAGAAACCAAAGAAAATTGCAGTGTGGGATCATAATATGCAAGAATAGTAACACTCTCCAAATATTTGCAATGTCTGTTTTTAGAAATGGTAATACAATTTTATTGTGATTCTGTATCTAGATAATGTGTGTATTTATATTTTTATTAATAAAGGTGAAAGTACTGGAACATGTTTACATATCTAACTTTAATAAACATTATAGATAAAAATGTGTCATTTTGTAGTGCAGTGCAGTTATGGCATTAGCAGTTTATTTTCATGGTTTCCTTAGATATTAAATAAGGAAAAAAATTCCCCATTATTGATATATTTCATTGTACCTAATGGAGCACTCTTAAAATTACACTATATGATATGTGCTTTTTGAAGAGTTCAGCCAAGCCACTTTATTATAATATTGCTGACATTATCGATGCATTTTCTGTAACTAATAGCCTTGAACTGCCTATACCTTCAGCTTTCATTTTACACAGTAGATAACATATCAGAGAGTCACAGTTAAGTGTTCCTTCTTGAAATGTCTTCCTGGCAGCTGCTATAAGCAACAGTCTTCCTTCCACCTGAGGCTTTCACCAAACATGGCCATTAGATAAGATCCCTGCAAACTTTAGAAATGTTGGTTTTCTGGTTTATTTTGAACAATCTAAACTTAGCTCCAGAACCCCAAAGCCTTCTGCACACGACTCTGAATTAAATCAGGTTTCATGGGATCTCCTGTAATTTCCCAGCATCCAGCCACATCCTGACTGTAGCCACTGCAGGCCTGCTGTGTACATCTCCCAGCTTCTCTGGGGAATAAAGATTTTCTCTTGTGGACTTTTATATAACTGCTGCCCACTATCCAATACAAAAGTGCTGTGCTTCACAAATGCTAATTAAATTTTCTACTAGTTTTCAAAATATTTTATTTAATTTTAGAGAAAAAGGAAAGGGGGAGTAAGAGAGGAAAAGAACACAATGTGTCCTGGCCTATCGGGAGGCACCACTGGAGACCTGGCCCACAACCCAGGCATGTGCCCTAAATAGTGGTTGAACTTGCCACCCTTTGGTTAGTAGCCCACGTACCACAAACAGAGCTACACCACCAGAGAAAACGATAATTATTAAAAGTGGGGACAATTATTCTTAACACTAAAATATTTTTTCAAATGCAAACAACTTCAGAGTTCTGGTTATTTTTGAAATTATTTAATAAAATTTATTTCTATAAATTTACATTATCAAGCAATACATCTTGAATACGCTATACTCTTACAAATCCACATGTGACAGGAATCAAGGACTTTAATATGGATTAATTTTAGAATCTAAATGGGTAGTAGTGATATCTATTTGCTTACTGAACAACCTTTATCTTTGTTACCAAAAAAGTGGTCATTTCTTTTCTTTTTTTAAAATTTTTATTTAATTATTTTTCAAGTACTTTTTTTTTGTCTATTTCTCCCATCCCATACCCCCTCTGCCCCATCTCCCCACCTCCCTCCCATTCCCCATCCCAGTCCTCATCCCTGTGTCTTTCATACTTGTTCCTCAAAATCCCTCCCCGTTTTTCCCCTTAAATTCTCTTCCCTCTCCCCTCTGGTCACTGCCCACTTGTTCTCTATTTCAGTGTCTTTGTTTTTATTCTGCTTGCTTGTTTGTTTTATTGTTTAGCTTCCTGTCAAAGGTGAGATCATATGGTACTTGTCCTTCAATGCCTGGCCTATTTCACTCAGCATAATGCTTTCCAGTTCCATCCACCTTGTTGCAAAGGGTAGTAGCTCCTTCTTTCTCTCTGCTGCATAGAATTCCATTGTGTATATGTACCACAATTTTTTGATCCATTCGTTTACTGATGGGCACCTAGGTTGCTTCCAACTCTTGGCTATTGTAAATTGTGCTGCTATGAACATTGTGGTACATAGGTTCTTTGAAATCGATGTTTTAGGATTCTTGGGGTATAATCCTAGCAGTGGAATTGCTGGGTCAAAAGGCAGGTCGATTTTTATTTTTCTGAGAAAATTCCATACTGTTTTCCATAATGGTTGTACCAGTCTGCAATCCCACCAACAGTGAACTAAGGTCCCCTTTTCCCCACAACCTCTCCAACATTTGTTGTTTGTTGCTTTGTCTATTATAGCCATCCTGACTGGTGTTTTCTTCTTTTAAAAACTTTATTGTTGTTGAAATACAGTGGTTTGTATTTATCTCCTATCGCCACCCTGTACCCTAGCCATTCCCACCTGCTTCCCCTGATTCCACCCACCCTTTTTTTTTGTCCATGTGTAGTTTATAGTTGTTCCTGAAAACCCTTCCCCACTTTCCTTTTATTATCCCTTTCCACTTCCCCTATGGTTACTGTCACATTGTTCTTTGTTTCAATGTTCCAAGCTTTCTTCTTTCAATTAGGACAAGAATTGAATCTTCATTTTGGCCACCTCCCTGTGTTTGCTTCCATTTATTGTGTATAGCTGCTATGTTGTTTGCCCTTTGTAGAGTGGACTCATGTAGTGAGTGCCCTATAAAATCCACTGGCACAGTCTCCCTGTTCACCCAAGCTGGGGGCTTCTCCAATCATAATTTAGCCTTGATTTATTTTGCACCTTAATGGGATGGATTTACACCTGGGTTACTTGACTATGAGGACTGGGAGTAACAACCGACCTTTCACCCAAGTGCTGTGGCACATCTACTGTTCTGGGTTTATTCTGTCAAGGCTAGACTGACTTCACTATGCCTCTGATTACCACTCAGGCTACTTCTTAAGTCTGTTACTTAAAGAGGTTGTTTGGCAGAGCTATGTTGTGAGTGAAGCTGTCTGGAAGATGTCCTAGCTTTGGGATGTCCACCTGTGCTGCCACTTAACCCCATGCTAGTGTACTTACTATGACATACAAAGAGATCTTGAAGTCACTCCTAATTTAGACAGTCTTAGAGTTGCCCAGAAGCAGCCAAGCTGTGCAAAATGGCCTGATACTGATGATAAGAGGCCAAGGAGCACACAGAAAGTGTTACAGGATATGTAGAAGACAGATGCAGCCTTTTTGATACATATTACAAATGTCTGAAGCATGATTCAAGACAGGCAAGATGTCATAGAATATCCACAGAAAACATATCAGGCAAGCCTGCAGATTTGGTGGGGCAAGATATCATAAAGTAAGGAGAGCAGAACTAATAGCTGTAAGCAGGTGGTAGGAGACTCAGTTATGGTGTCCATTCTACTAAGTCTCAGGTCAGTGGTAGACATGCTTTCAGAATAGAAATAATTACCTCTGACAGCACATCTGTGTGATGAGAGTCTCTCCAGCTCTCACCATGATGCCAGACCATTTATTTTCTCTCTGCATTTCCAATTACTGCCATGATTTTAAAGCTCAGAGTGACTGAGTCCTTCTAATTCCATGTTCATGCCATTTAGGAGCAATACATGACCCTATTTGGAAAAGCATTTTATTTACTTGAAACTCTTTTCCTGATTTTCCTGTTCTCAATGCTATATTGTAGTTTATAGTTTTAAACTGCCCTTTACTTAGATTAATTTTTAGAAAATGTAATTTTGGAGTATTTACCATGGTTAATATATTGCTTGCTTTTAGCATTCCTTCATGTTCAGATTACATGTCAAAATATGTGTACCATTTTCTTTCTCAATATTAACATTAGCAGTTTTAACACTAGGATATTCAATGTCCTACACCTATAATTTGTTTCCATCACAAAATAAAATATATGTTTCTTTTATAAATTATTTTAATTTTTCCACTGCATTTAACACCCAATTTCAATAGTCCTGACTTCAAAAATGAAGCACATCATTTGCAGGCAGGAGTTCAAGAGTGTAACTGTGCCTCATCCCTGAGTGTTAAATTGAATGTTAGGAAATCATTTGAGGGTGCACTTGAAGTGAAAAGTGAAAACTCTGGCCCACTCTCAGTGAAGGACATGGCCCTGAGACCCTTTGAAAAAACAGTCTAGTTAACTTAAATGACTCTGATTGCTTATTATATCCACAAGGGATGGGTATACCAGGGATGGGAAACTATACTTCTTTTTCTAGGGAAGACTGAAAAGCACAAAGACCCTGGAATAAACCTCAAAATCCAGTTATGTATTGCTGGAAATGGAGGGTACAGGTAGTTCTAAAGGGATCACTCATGTTCCACACAAAGTGCTATTTTGAAATATTACACTGTTGTATTGTTTACATTTGCACAAAGTTGTATCATAAAACACACCTGAAAAATATACATTATTAGAAGAAAGAAGGTGGGGGAAAGTGCTTATTTCAGGAGAAAGGTATACTTTCTATTAGAGGTCAGTAGGTATCATAAAGGACAGAAAATAGAAGGGCTAGATATTTACCCTCAGGACAACTAAAGTCCAGGAAAAAATTATTCCTCCCTCTTGCCCCCAAAACTAGATACTTGAACTACCTTCTACTAAGCAAAACTCTCCACTTGTTGTGGGCCAGAGTCCTATGGTTACCAACTGTTTCTACTGAGTGGGAACAATATTGAGGTGTTATTGCTGTGTTTTTTTTCCTCAGAACCTGGAGGAGGACTCCACATAGTGCTTTGAATTAGAGGAGTTTCAGTAGAAGTTTATATTCATTTGTTAGTGGAATCATGGGTAGGTAGGACTTTTAAAAAAACTTTCTCTATCACTGGAATTCATGTACAGTTCTGGAATTCTTTGGGGGCCCACGAAATATTTTGTCTTGCTATAGCACTATGTGCATTTTTAAAGCATGTATGTTGTTCTTTTGATAGGCAGACTGTTCTTATGAAGAAACAACACAGTTTTCCTCTTCTGTTGGAGAGAAGTGTTTCTAGTGTGTTTTCCATCCTCTTTGATCCCTTTAGTCAGACTAATATGGCCCCACTCACAATCACACTATAATCTGACACTCCTGGTCACCAAATTGTAGGATATTCCACCACATCCAGCAATTGTCTGGGACACCAGCTGGGCTTTAATGGCTTTGGTAATATATTGAATTGAGAGCCAGACAGCACTAACATATAGTAAATATGAATGTAGGAGAAGGATTAAAAATAGTGTGTCAAAAAACATTTAAAATTTAATGGGAGTATCATAATCTTCATTTTTGACTGAAATCCCACAAATTTTATAATTACATAAAGGTGGTACAAAATGGTCCCGAAGTAAACTGGAGTGATCACAGAAAGAGTATAACCAAAGAGAAATATGTAGAAGGGAGCCCTGGTCCTCACCGAGTGACCCCTTCCCAGCTTTGCCAAGCCAGTCTCCACTATCCCCAGGCCTGTATTCAGATACCGCCCACTGCCTGAAGTGCTCCGCTCAAACTCCTACCCCTGTAAGTGTGTGTGTATGTATGTGTACACACACACACACGGGGCACACACATACAGACACACACACACATATATAGCGGGCATGTGCAGTTTTTGAGACTCTGGTAAGTAGTAATAAAGCCAAGAATGTCAAGTGAATTTTCATTTGCTGGTGTTTCCCATCAATACTTATCCTCTGAGTCCACATTCCTGTGCAGGGGAAGCAAGAGAGTTTGTATTTTGTCTGAAATTCTTGCTGCTGTGCCTCCACAAGGGTGATTTCTGAATTCAGAGGAGAGGCCCCCCCACACTCACAGCTTGGCTACGGGATCGAGGGCCAATTTTCGAGGAAACTCTGAGGCCTTCCTGCCCGAGGATTCTACCCCTTTCTACTCTGAATTTTCTGTACCTAGAGAGACATTACCTAGGCAGCAGGCCCACCCCTCAGCATTATAGCCACAATTCAAGTAGAGTTACCAATCTTTGCACTTCTCAGTTCCCAGGCCATGAAACCTGAATTGCTCCCTAGGGTGCAGGTGTGCAGAAGTCCCCTTAGATATCCTTGGAGTTTAATAAGAAGCACTTGTGATGGGGAGAGTTGTGTGGAGGACTTGTGAAAGCAAGTGCAGTAGCGACAGGGAAGATTATGGATGTGAAGTGGAGCTTGGATTGCAAGTGGTTCTGCATGCTTTTTACAGGTAAACTGTACCCCATCGGGTTGTTATTAGATCACCTGAGGGGATATATGAAGTGAGGTCACTTGAGCTCTCTCTCAGAGCTCCTAAACTTCTCTGGGTGGGTCATCCTTGTGGAATGAGTAGCCCCAGGAGATGTTCAGGTGAACACATTGATTGACAGGAGGACTCTGGAATGTATCTGTGAGGGTGGAGAGCAGGCTTCCTTCAAGGGAGATAACAGACTTCTCTGTTGGGTGTGGGGTTCCGGAGAGCACTAAACATTCTTATTGGTGTAGCAGTTTGGGGACCTCTGTGGGAGGAGAGAGCACATGAACACAGAAAAATAAACTCAGTGTGGTCTCCATGTAGGAACTCATTATCTTGCCTTCTCATGACAAAGGAGAGGAGAGGGTGGGCCTTTCAGTATTTCCAGATATTTCTTCCAGTGATTGTGGTGGGATTATATGAAAGAGTTGTGCCTTATAAGACACATTGTCACAATGCTAACTTGACCCCTCAGCATATGGTCTCCAGAAAAAAAAAACACAGAGAAGGAAGAGGATCAGGACCAGGAGTATATGGCAGCTTCTCAGGAAAAAGATATGCCCTCCCCTGCATCTGAGGCTGTGTGTGTTTTTCCTTCTAATATGATTATATTAAGAACCAGCAACCCAAATTTATTTTCTTTCATGTTGTTGGATAGTGAGGTTATTTTTTTGTACTTTCAATTTCTATTTATGTTTGTCAAGGACAATAGTTTGTGTATAGCACTTATCTCTTTTTCCCAGAGCCTGTCGTCCATTATATTTATCTATGCTGCTCCAAGTCAAGAATTCCTTCCTTTAGTTAGTAACCATCAAATATGGAAGACATCTTCTGTGTGACAGATCAATCTGGGAAGTCAGCCATGTGCAATATATTTCCTGAGATGGGCTCAGAGGCTTGGGTATTGGTGAAGCAGGGATATATGTTTCAGTTCATGTGGCTGCAGCATCACCTCTGTACATCAGAAGGAAGCAAATGCATATTTCCCAGTGTAAATCATTGTTGTGAAAAACAATCAGTAGAATAGACTTTGTCACTGAATTAGCAACAAAGTCTTGCTATTTAAATACACAGTTAGTGTACTGAACATGAGAGATACATGTGAAATGACATTGGAGAAAATGAATGTTTACTTATGATTATTTTTACATAATGACTTTCCTATTTATGTATTTCATCAGTAGTGTCACACCAATAAGGACATGTTCTTCTGCATGCCTGAGTTACTGAATGTGGATCGATCCCATGAGATCTGATAGTCACTTGACTGTGGTGCTCTATTCAGGGTAGAGTCAATAGTTTTTCTTTATCATTAACAAGAGTCTAACAGTGAATTATTGAGGGATGTGAAAACACTATCACATTTCATCTGAACAGTTTTGTTGTCTTTTAACTTCTGTTTGCTTTGGGAAATGAAGGCTGTCAATTTATTTTATAGATATCATTGGAACTTGACAGGGAGGATTTAATCAGTGAGGTCTTGTTCCTGTAAATTTTTGTTATATTGCACACTCATGTCACACATGTGCTCTGCATTATCACCTTTCATATTTTCAGGTAATTTTACAAGAATCCTGTTACAAACATATGTTTAATTTAAATAAATTGGTAAGGTTTAGTTCACCACTCATGATACAAAGACATTTTCAAAGAAATAAAACACTAAGAAACCATAGCTCTAACTTCTTTTCTATCATTATGTATGTATTTCTCTTTATTATGTTCATAAAACATGAAGGGAATCTTTTGCAGATTGATTCACCATATTTACAGAATCACAAAATAACCTTCATTTATATTGATATAGAAATTGTATGTTCTATTTTCTGTTTTTTATTTAATTATTGATCAAGAACACTTTTCTGTCTTTTACTCCCATCCCAGCCCACTAGTTTCTATATGAACTATAGAACTATGTCTGCCTGTTTTCAAAAAATGTTAATTATTGAGTTACTTATTTTATTTTTTAAGATGTTTACTCTTTTCATTCTTCTCAGTTAAAAACACAGCAGTGAACATCCATGAGGTCTCTATGTTTATTTGGCTATGATTTTTTAAAAATAGTATCTTCAGTTTTCAGACAAACTAAAGGTCTATCTTTTACTGTATGTTTCAGAAAATACTTGAATATTGAGAGTAATATTTTTTCAAAGTAACTCTATTAAATTTTCCAATAAAATTTTACACCAGTCAGAGTGGCCATTATAAACAAAGCAATAAATGACAAGTGTTGGAGAGCTTGTGGGGAAAAGGGAGCCCTAGTTTACTGATGGTGGGATTGCAGACTGGTAAAACCACTATGGAAAACAGTGTGAAATTTTCTAAGAAAGCTAAAAATGGATCTGCCTTTTGACCCAGCAATTCCACTGCTAGGATTATATCCTAAGAACCCTAAAACACCAATCCAAAGAACCTGTGCACCCCAATGTACATAGCAGCACAGTTTACAATACCAAATGCTGGAAGCAACCTAGGTGCCCATCAGTAAATGAATGAACCAAAAACTATGGCACATTTACACAATGGAATTTAATGCAGCAGAAAGAAAGAAGGAGCTTCTACTCTTTGCAACAGCATGGATGGACTGGAAAGCAGTATTCTGAGTGAAATAAGCGAGGCTGTGAAATCCATACCATATGATCTCACATTTAACAGGAACCTAACAACAAAACAAACAAGCAAGTAGGTTATAACCAAAGGCACTGAATTAGAGAACAGGATGACAGTGAAAAGAAGAGAGGGGGAGGGAATTTCAAGGGGAAAGGGAAAGTATTTACAGGAACTAGTACAAGGGACACATGGACAAAACTAGGAGGGGTGGAAATAGAAGGGAGGTGGGCTTGGATGGGAGTAAAAAACAGAAAATTCTACTTTAGCAACAATTAAATAAATCAATTAAAATTGTGGTTCTATGAACTTACTTCTCGAGAAATATAAAATTTATAAAATTTGTTCATCCCAAAAGCCTGTGTGGCTTCTTTTCTGCTTCATTCTGTTAGTGGTATTGAGAAGCATGACATATTGATCATAGACAGTGCTTTCATTGGTAAAAAAATGAGCTTGTCACTGCCGGCCAAGATTAAGACATAGGTAGACATGCTTTGCTTCCTTGCACAAACAAAAGATGGATAACACCCAATTTGAAAACAATAAACCACCACAAGTGCTAGGGATTGAACGGTATGGAAGTCTGACAAAGTGTTAAAGAAGAAATATTAATCCAAACCGATAGGAGGGACAGAGGTAATATGTCAGTGAGGAGATGATGCCTGGAAAGGTGGCAGGTGGCATACCAAGTGTGTGAGTCAGTGGCTGGTACACTGGCAAGCTGATATGGCATTTGGTGGACCAAGTGCTATTACATTCATGTGCACATAAACCAGAAGAATAACAGGGAAACAACACAGACAGCATAATCCAGGGTTCCAGCATGTGAAATTGATGCCACAAAACCTCTGGCTATAAAAAGCTGTGGAGGTGCAGCCATAGGAGAAACTCTGTCTGTTGCAGAGTGCCATGGGATCCTAGGAGGTACACAAGTCCACTCACCACAGAATCATGACCAATCCACTTGATGGTATCAGGAAATGGTATCAGGAAAGCTGTGTGAGATGAGTAACCAGGAATATTCCCTCTCTGATGACTAACCCACCAACAGCACCACAACACAGAAAGGTGGGTTGTTCTGCACTTACAAATATTTATTGTTCCATACCTTGGAACATAACAGGTACAATTAAACAAAAAATAATAACCCAAAGCAAACAGCAGAGTGATATTTCAGCAAAAGATGCCTGGTTGTTGTGCATCAGTAGATGAAGTGTCACCCTGTGAACCAAAGAGTTGATGGTTCAAAACCCAGTGAGTGCACATGCTTTGTTTACCAGCCAGGTAGGTTCCCAGTATGGGTCACACTGGAGACAAACACATATTGGTATTTCTCTTACTCTCTTTCTCCCTCCCTACCCACACTCTAAAAATAAAATATTGTAAAAAATGAACTAAGCACCAAAGAGATAGCCAACCAATCAGATGCAGAATTCAAAACATTGGTAATCAGGATACTCACAGACATGGTTGAGTAAAGCTACAAAAGGAAGAAGTACAGGCTATAAAGAGTGACATAAAGAAACACATACAAGGACCAACAATGAAATGAAATACACTAGACTCCAATCAATAATTTGGACCAGAAGGAAGAAATAAACATTCATCTGGAATATAATGAAGAAACAAGAATTGAATAAAATGAGGAGAGGCTGAGTAAGTTCTGGAACACCTTTAAAAGTTCCAACATTCTAATCTTAGGGGTGCCAGAAGGAGAAAAAGAAGAGCACAAAATAGAAAACTGACTTGAAAAATGATGAAGGAAAACTTACCAGTGTGGTGAATAATATAGAAGTGCAAGTGAGGGAATGTCACAGAGTCAAAGAAGTTGCAGTCAAGGAGGAACACACCAAGACACATCACAATTCCACTGCCCAAGATAAAAGGTAAGGAGAGAATCTTGAAGGAACACAAAAGGAGAGTTATCCAGAACGGGGTTCCCATACTACTATCAGCTGATTTCTAAAAAAAACAAACAAACAAACAAACAAACTTTGCAGACAACAAGGTGCTGGAAAAAATATTTAAAGTCATGTAAGGCAGGGTCCTATATCCAAGTGCTTCCCAGATAAGGTCAGTTTAAAGAAGTTCATCATAACCAAGCCCTTATATGAAAAGTTCAAGGGACTTAATCTAAAAAAAAAAAGGTGATCAAAATTACTAAGAGTGAAATGACAACAAACTCACAACTTTAAACAAATAAACCTGTAAATACAAAACCAAAAGAAAAAATAAGGTAACAACCAGAACAGCAACACAATGACTGAAATGGAGATCATATGGAGGGTGATGAACTGGGTGGGGTTAATGGGAGAATTGGTTCAAAGGTGCAGGGAATAAGAAGCATGAACAATGGGTATAATATAGATAGGGTGATTTTAAAATAGTTTAGTATAAAGAAAAGTCATAGAACTTTTTTTAATGATCCATGGACATGAAACTAGTGAGGGAATTATGAAGAGAGGTGGGTTACAGGGCAAAAGTATAAAGGGGAGAAAAAATGGAATAATTATAAGAGTGTAATCAATAAAATATACCTAAACAAATGTGGTGAAACATGTGGGAATGTATACCCCACTCACAAGTCCTGAATCAGAATCTGCATTTTTACAAAAGTATATTTTTTTCTTGCCTCAATGAAACCTAAAGAAATTTCTTACACTTACAAATAATCGTGCTTTTTGTAGCTGAGAAGTATACACAGGTGATTCTGAATGATACAAATACAAAACTCAGCAATCTCTATGCCTATGTCTGCTCCCACATTTTAGAATTTGTAATTCCTGGAAAGTTATGCCTTTGCAGTGGATTTGTGCACATGTATTATCCTCACTTGTTGGTGTTACGAGATGCACTGGAGAGCGTTAGAGGGTCAAACTGGCCTTACTGAATGATGCTGGCTATATCCTAGGTCAAAACCACTTCTAACAATTCTCCTGTTAGGTGACAGTGAGGTGTCTCCTATACATTGTTGAAAAATGCACCTCTCCTTTTTTATTATCAGCTATTCTTGACCTTCAAGGACATGTCAGTAGATTTCTCTCAAGAGGAGTGGGAATGTCTAGACCCAGGTCAGTGGAAATTATACTTGGATGTAATGTTGGAGAACTACAGCAACCTGGATACCCTGGGTGAGAATAATTTCCTTCAGAGTTCCAACTTTACCCAAAAATTTTCTTTCCCATCTTTTGGTGACTCTACTTTGTATGGTAGAGTTTCAGATTCATGCTCATAAGAGAGGACTTCGTGGTTATCTAATGTAAAAAAATAAAGGCTTTGAGAACTGTAGTCCTTAAGAGCTTAATATCTGAAAAATTTACATGTTGTTAGAATGATTAAGAGAAACAGGATTTTGGAAAGTGGTCTTCTAGAATATTTCAAATTCCCCATAGCCTTCTTACCTGAGTTGAAAGTGGATTGGAAATAAAGACTCTATTAAAAAATAATAATTATTATTTTGTATGTAGGTCTTATTGTTTCTAAGCCAGTCCCAGCCACATTTTTGGAGCAAATGAAGGAGGTCTGGGATGTTTGCCGAAAAAAGTGAATATTCGTTTCTCCAGGTAGGTAGAAATGGTGATGCAGATTTCACAGGTGAGAAACCCAATGGTTACAGAGGAATCCAGACTTTCAGGTGTGGTTTGAGAAACTGCGCTTCAGGGGAAAGGATAGAGAAGAGCACAGGTTTATTTGTGTTTCTGTCAGAGAGTGCGACCTGATCTCCAATGGTGTGTCATGCTCTTACATGCTTTCAGAATTCTGTTTTTACTCCAGTGACCTTTGTTATTCTATTAGAAGTTTCAATCAAAGCCCTCCTTTTCTCAAAATAAAAAAAATACAATCTTTAAAAAGTGTGCAGTACAGGCAATTGAGTTATTTTTAGACTCTAAGGTCCACCCTTGTCTTGCTGCTCTGTCATTGCTTTGGGAACCTGGGAAATCCTGGGCATGTTGGTGAGAAATTGTACATTAAGCCTTTTTCTTTTTTTGTTTTTTTTCTGGCAAGGATGGAGTTCATGAAGAAGTGGTTGATTTCCTGAAATTTGATGCAGATGTCTCAGGAACCCTGTGGTCAGGTGTCATGTTTTCTGACTTATAGTTTTTAACCCTCTGGGGACTGCAAACAAATCTTACAAAGTTTATACTCAGTGATTTTCTTGTAGTGCAATGCATCTCTCCAACGTAAAACAATCTACTTTCCTGTTTAACTTGAAAATGTTCTTGTGTTTGTGCAAATGTACCATAATGTCTTGATCCATTCATTTCCCCATGGGCACTTAGTTTGCTTCCACCATTTGTCTTTTGTAAATTGTTGTGTTATTAATATTGGGGTTCATAGGTTCTATTTTGTTAGTGTATTATGGCTTGTAACGTAGAAGGAGCTCCTAACTTTTGGGACAGCATGGATGGATCTGGTAAGCATTCTGGTAATGAAATGAGCCAGGTGGTGAAACAGAAATGGCATATGATCTCACCTATAAGAGGATAAGAATCATCAAAACAAACAAAAAAGCTAAATCTAAAGAGAAACATTGAAATTAAGAACAGACTGACAGTAACCAGAAGGGAGTAGGAGGGGATAATGAGGAGAAAGATAGTAAAAGATTTCAGGAACATGTATAAAGGAGACATGGACAATAACTATGAAGCAGTGGAAATGGGAGGGATGGGGGAGTGGTGGGGTGGCCTGTGTTTGCAGTAAAAGGCAGAAAAGTGTACTAGAACAACAATTAAATAACAAAGGACACATGGAGAAAAGTGAAGGTGGTAGGATGAATGGAGGGAAGAGGGAATGGTTGTGTTGCATGGATGGGTTATTTGAAAAAGGAGACAACTTCATTCGAAGAATAAAAACTTTAGAAAGAAAATGTTCTTTTGCTTTGCCTGGGCCACCATGTGAGAAGTATAGAGCATGCAGAGGGCAGATCCAGCCTTTTGGAGAGATTTGGGAGAGTCTGCACCATGAGGCAAGAGGGGCCATTTGTATAGAACAGCCTCTGGATGTGGCTTGTGTGAATTCTAAAGTGTTGTCGGTCCAGGCCTCGGGATATCACTAGGACAGGGCTACAGCATTTGCCAGGTAGGTGGAGACTCAGATATAGCACTTTGTATATCTATTATGAGGAGGACGCTGCAGGGAAAGAATGCTTCAGATGACTTCTGATTGGGAGAGGACTGCCCCTCCAGCCTTAGCCCTGAAGCCAGACAGTTGAGTCCCTCCCTGAATGTCCCTAGCACCTTTCAATATACTATCCCAAGGCTGAAGATCAGAGCTTGTGGGTTTTTGGAGGTCTGTTTCAGGCCCTTTAGAAGAAAGATTTGGACTCCATCATCACTCAGTCTAAGTCAGTCATTATCCCTGCTGGTTTTCCAGGGTGATTCCTTTCATATGAAAAATTCTCCAAACTTTGTTGATTGACATTTTAGGGTTTATTTACACATTAGGAAAATAAATGATAGTTTTAAGTCATTAGTAGTTAGTCATTTTGGGGCTGGATTCAAATACGAATCAGCCATACTTCAATTGCCATTAAATTTAAATGTACATTTCTTTTTTTTCTTTATTATTTTAATTGTTTCTTTCTGTGGTTTTTAATGGTAAATGGTGTTTTGGAGCTTTGAGTTACAAATATAGTCTTCATTTTATATCTGTTTATGGTTAAATTAATATGCTCTGTATGTTGGATATAAACTTTTGTATATTGGCCCCTGCTGGTGTGGGTCACTGACTTGAGTGCCAGCTTGAGAACAAAAAATGCTTGGTTTGATTCCCAGTTGGGGCACATGCCTGGGCTGTGAGCCATGTTCCCATCAGCGGACACATTTGAGGCAACTACAAATTGATGTTTCTCAGCCTCCTCTCTCTTCTATATAAGAGTAAATAAATTAATAAAAAGCAGCTTTTCTGAATTAAATGCAATTTTGAAAAGATTTGATTCATGCCTTCTTATTTTTTTCTTTCAAGTTGTGCCTGCATTCCCCTCTTCTATGCTGTGCTCTGAAGAGATGCCCACCATCTCCCCGAGCAAATGGTCTCCACTTGCAGAGGAGAGTGTGGCAGTATCTCGATATTGCTAGGTATAAGAGAGATGTAAATTAAAACTACAGTGAGATACCACTTTACACGAGTCAGAATGCCCATTATAAACAAAGCATCAAACAACTAGTGTTGTAGAGGTTTTGTGGAAAAGGACACCCCAGGTCACTATTGGTGGAATTACAGACTGGTACAACCACTGTGGAAAATAGTATGGAATATTTTAAGAAAACTAAAAATGGATCTGCCTTTTGACCCAGCAATTCCATTGCTAGGATTATATCATAAGAATCCTGAAATACTTATCCAAAGGAAGCTATGCACTCCAATGTTCATAGCAGCACAATTTACAATAGCCAAGAGTTGGAGGCAACCTAGGTGCCATTCAGTAAATGAATGAATCAAAACTATGGTACATTTAATCAATGGAATTTTATGCAGCAGAAAGAAACAAGGCTTTCCTACCTTTTGCAACTGTATGGATGGAACTGGATAGCATTATGCTCACTGAAACAAGGCCGGCGGTGAAAGACAAATATCATATGATCTCACCTTTAATGGGAACCTAGATGGCAAAACAAACAATCAAGCAAAATATAACCGAAGATACTGAAATAGAGAGCAGGCTGACAGTGACCAGAGGGGTGAGTGGAGGGAATTTCAGGGGAAAAGGGGAATGGTTTACAGGAACATATGTGGTGGACACATTGACAAGAACTAAGGGGGATGGAAATGGGAGGAAGGTTGGGAGCGCTGTGGAGTGGCTTGGATGGGAGTAAAAGGCAGAAAAGTGTACTTGAACAATAATTAAATTTCAGAAATGAAAGAAAAAACCAAAAATGCCTTTGATTTCTAGATAGTGTCCTTTTTTCCTGCTATTTTTTTCCAAATTCATTTATTAGGTCGAGCAGTTTCTTGGTGGAGTCAATAGGGTTTTTCATATACCCTATCATGTCACCTGCAAACTGTGACAGTTTTGTTTCCTCATTTCCAATTTGGATACCTTTTATTTTATTTTCTTGTCTGATTGCTGTGGCTAAAACTTCCAATAGTATATTGAATAGAAGTGGTGAAAGTGGACAACCTTGTCTTCTTCCTGATATTAGTGGAAAAGCTTTTAGTTTATGCCCACTGAGTATGATGTTGGCTGTAAGTCTCTCAGATATTGTAGGGGACTGGTTTGTCTTGGCCTGGCAAATGTGACTCAGCTCTGTGTGGAAAACCTACAGATGTGAAGTGGTGGGCAGGATCCAGATCTTCAAACTGAGTTCTCCCGTGGGAATCAGGCCTAAAACATACTTACAGACTGTTATGGTTTGCTCTTGCTAAAACTCCCTCATCCTGGTCTAAATCAACTAATGTGTACTGTCTATCTTCAAGGTAACTTCCAAAGCCTGTGTGAGTTCTCCCAAGGACAGAGCTAATGAGCTCATTGCCATCTGCCTCTGAATGCTATTTTTATTTCCTTGATTGTACCTAAAATGTAGACAATAATGTTCTGTGTAATAGATGATAAGTCTTTCTAAGATGTAAGACCCAAGGAAGAAAATAAAAGCCTGTCTAGGCAAGGGTTGTGGTGCTCTCCTCTTGAGGGAGTGGCCAGGGCACCATAGGCACTCTCCCCTTGAGAGAGTAGTTGTGCCTGCTTCCTTTTTCCACACAGGGTTGTTGTTGCCTGTGCATTGATTTTCATCGTAAACCACAACAGGCCAACTCTGCTGGACAGGGTCTGCAATATCAGGCTTCTGAACAGAGATGGGACATCTGGTGCCCAGGAACAGAGTCGCAACAAGATATGGCCTTTATTATGTTGAGAAAAGCTCCCTCTATTCTCACTTTGCTGAGACTTTTTATCATAAATGGGCGCTGTTCCCTATCAAATGATTTTTCTGCATCTATTGATATGACCATGTGATTTTTGTCTCTGCTTTTGTTTATATGAGGTATTACATTTACTGATTTGTGAATATTGAACCATCCTTGCATTCCTGGGATGAATCCCACTCAGTCATGGTGTGTGATCTTTTTAATGTATTGTTGGATGTGGTTTGCCAATATTTTTTAGGATAATAGGTTCTTTGTTCATCAGAGATAGTAGCCTAAAGTTTTATTACTTTGGTGTGTCTTTATCTGATTTTGGGATTAGGAGGATGTTGGCTGCATAAAAAGAATTTGGGAGTCTTCCATCATTTTGGATTTCTTGGAATAGCCTTTGAAGAATAGATGTTAGCTCTTTCTTAAATGCTTTGTAGAATTCATCTGTGGAACCATCTGGTTCAAGGCTTTTGTGTTTCAGAAGTTTTTGGATTAATGCTTTAATTTCATCTGCTGCTATTGGCCTGTTTAAGTTTTGTGTTTCTTTATGGAATTTTGGAAGATTATATTCTTTTAGAATTTTTTTTCTTTTCACCTAGGTTTTTAAATTTCTAGGCATACTGTTCTTCATAGTAGTTTCTTACAATGCTGTGTATTTCTCTGGTGTCAGGTGTAACCTGTTCTCTTTCATTTCTGATTGTGTTTATGTAAGTCCTGTTATTTTTTTTGATGAGCCTACTTAACGGCTTTTTAATTTTGTTTATCTTTTCAAAAAACTGCCCCCTGTATTTATTGATCCTTAGAACTGTGCTTTTAGTCTCTAAGTCATTTAGTTCTTCTCTGATCTTGGTTATTTTTTCCTTCTACTTGCTCTGGAATGTCTTTGTTGTTCCTTGAGTTCTTATAGGTGGGTTAGGTTGTTTTTTGGAAATGTTTTTATCTTTTTTAGGTAGGCCTGTATCACTATGAACTTCCCTATCAGGACTGCCTTTGCTGTGTTCAATAAGTTTTGTTGTTATTGTTGTTTTCAGTTCATTTCCATTTGTTTCCACAAACAGTCTGATTTCTTTCCTAATTTCCTTCTTGGCTCATTCATTGTTTATTAGCATGCTATTCAATCTCCATAATTTTGAATATTTTGGTGTCTTTTTCCTTGGGGTTGATTTCTACTTTCAGTTCCTTGTGCATGTTATGGTTTCAATTTTCTTGATTTTTTTGAGGCTTGTTTTGTGTCTTATCATGTGGTCTGTCATTGAAAATGCTCCATGTGCTTTTGAAAAGAATATGTATTTACCTTCTTTGGGATGAAGGGCTCTATGTATATCAATTAAGTCCATTTAATGTGGGGCATTGTTCAATGCCACAATATCTTTGTTGATATTTTGTTTGGAAGATCTGTGCATTTTTGATAGTGGGGTGTTAAAATCTCCTAGTATAATTGTGTTGCTGTCAATATCTTTCTTGAAGTCCTCTAAGATTTTCTTTATGTGTTTGGGTGTGCCTATGTTGTTTGCCAATACTTACAATGTTTATGTCCTCTTAATGGATTTTTCTCTTGAGTATTATGAAGTGACCTTCTGAGTCTCTCTTTATATCCTGTTTTTTTCCAAGTCTATTTTCTCCGACATGAGTATTGCTACCTTGGGATCTTTTTTTCTTGTCTATTTGCTTGGAACATTTGTTTTCAGCCCTTTTCTTACAGCCTGTGTAGGTCTTTTTTCTTCAGCATTGTCTCTTGTAGGCATTATATGTGTGGATCATGCTTTCATATCCATTCAGCTATTCTGTCTTTTGGTTGGATCATGTAATTCATTTGCATTTAAGGTTATTAATGATAGGTGCTTATTCATTGCCATTTTCATACCAGTGTTTTTCTCTATCTCTCTCTTTCTCTTCCTTTCCTTAGAGCAGGCCCTTTAGCATCTCTTGCACAGGTGGTTTGGTGGAGGCATATTGTTTTAGAATTCTTTTTTTCTTGGAAGCACTTTATTTGGCCTTTATCCTGCCTAAGAGTCTTGCTGGGTAAAGCAGCCTTGGTTGCAATTGTCTTGCATATCATCTCATTGTGTATTTCTAACTTTGTCTTATAAATTAGTTAATGACACACACACATATATGTGTATACACATATACATACATATTTACATTTTAGAAACTGTGTTACTTGTTGTTTCATAATGTTTTATACAACTCATTCATATCACCTTGATATTAACTACTTATCAGGTATAATTTGCAGAAATTTTCCTCCTTCTACAGCATGTCATTTTAACTTAGTAGTTGTTTACTTTAATGTGTAGCAGTTTTTATATTTTGTGCAATGCCATTTAATATTTTTTTCTTTACATTTTCTTTGGGGGTAATAGTAAAAAAAAAACAAAAACAAAAACAGAGTGCCATATAATCACTTCTTTTAGTGAATTAAGGACTATTAGGTTTTCCCTGGCCTGAGTGGCTCAGTTTGTTGAGCATCATCCCTCAAAGCCAAGATCACCCTTTTACTTCTAAGAAAAGGAACGTGCCTGGATTTTGGGCCTGGGACCTGGTTTTGGACATAAACAGGCAACTACTTGATGTTTCTTTGTTTTATTTTTTAATTGGAATATTGTATTTTTTGCCTTCCCATTTTCTGTTTGGTTTATTTTTACATTTTCTCTCTTTTTATTTCTATTTTGGTCATCCACAGATTTGCTGCTATTAAATGTTATATTTTCCTAAGTTTCTATTTTCAGGTGCCTATTTTTAGTTCTTTATCTAATAACTTAAATATTTCAATATAGGTAGTGTCAGTTTTTTTAAATGAATGAACATTTTTAAAGATTTTTTTATTTATCTTGGGCAGAGGGTAAGAAAGGGAGTAGAACATCACTGTGTAGTTGCCTTGTGCAGGCCCTCTACCAGGGACCTGATTTGGGTGATAACCCAGGCATGTTCCCTGACTAGAAATAGAATGAGCAACCCTTTGGTTTGCAGACAGTGCTTCATCCACTGAGCCCCAGCAACCAGGGCTAGTTTCTGTAGATGCACTTTATTTTTCTGATTGGACATTGGTTTTCTGTTTCCTGTCTTGATATATTTGTTGAGGTTCCAAACTGTAAAAAACTTAGTTTTATGAACTTGCTTTCTCCAGGTTAAGAGAGAAAGAAATAACATTCAGCCCTAGCATAAACTCTAATTTCCATGAACACAGGGGGGATGATTGGTTTTGAGTATTTTGGAGTTGCAAATTTTATATAATGTCTGTTTTTTTTCATAGCCCATGATGTCTTTTTGTTGTCTATATTGGTTTTAAGTCCACTAGTCTGTGTCATTTCAACTATTACCCCTTCTGTTTAGTGTGCACCATAAGGTGTTCATTATGTGCTGTTATGGCCTGAGCACTGTGTGACCTGCAAAACAGAAATATATATTTTGAAGATGCAGGAAAACAGTGAGATAATTGAATACACTGGGCCCTCTGTCTGTCTAGAAAACAATGGGAATGTGGAGTTTCTTTATTCCATTTCCATTGTTTCCCAAGGCAGAGGAGCACAATGGTTTATGAGTGGAAGCAACCATTGTTGCCCATTTGTATGACTTTTTTTTATTGTACAAAACTTTGTCCTCCTGTAAGTATTTAGGTTTTTTTGAAGTACTCAACAATGTGATTTGTTTAAAAATTCCTTGTAAGGTCAATGTACATTCACCTGTGTGTCATACCTGTGAACTTTTCTTTTGTGTCTTTCAGCTGTGTCATCTACAGACAAGCAGTACTCCTTGGGAAGGTCAGAAATAGAGGATCTATTTTTTAAGAAACACTGATAAGATATGAGAGGTGTGCCTTTGATACTGATAAGGAAGGTTATGACAACAAAGAAAGGATCTTTAAATGGAGAGAACTAACTTTAAAATATTATTCATGAAAAATCATTGTTATCTAAATATGTGAACAATATTACAAATTTGGAAAAAGTTCC
The DNA here is from genome assembly GCF_021234435.1 of Artibeus jamaicensis. Classification (NCBI taxonomy): domain Eukaryota; kingdom Metazoa; phylum Chordata; class Mammalia; order Chiroptera; family Phyllostomidae; genus Artibeus; species Artibeus jamaicensis. Next base: position 68,462 of record NW_026521505.1, read on the forward strand.
ACTTTAAATCAGTTACTTTTACAGACCAATGTATTTCCAAATAGAAAGACTGAAAACAAGACTCCAAGTGTATGTATTCTTCTACAGCATAGGTGGCAAACACAAGGGCAACTCTGAACCTAAACCTTCCTTTATCTAACTCACAACCTGTTCCTACATGGAGGCAATGCCAAACTCCTTACCCCTAGATAAGAAGTAATAACATTTACATGGCCCTAAAATTACATACAGCCCACTGAAGGCCACTATGACGCTGATGTAGCCCATGATGATAAGGACTTTGACATCCCTGTTCAAAAGAGAGTCTGGAAAATCTAGGAAATCTCATAATTAGTAGTGTGGGTAATCATATGAGTTGTTTATAATGTGGAGTGGAAATAACTTTTCAGTCAATAATTTGTGCAACGTAGTCTTTAGAATTCATTCAGAAAGCTTAAATGTGACCAATTTGACATTTTCTTTCTTCAGTAAATGAATGTACAAAATGCCACAATACCTTTAAGAACCTGTTTACACTTACTCAACATCAGAAAATTCACACTGCAGAGAAGCCTTCTGAATGTACACAATATGGCAAAATTTTTAGGGACCTGTCTACACTTACTCAACATCAGAAAATTCATACTGGAGAGAAGCCTTATGCATGCACTCAATGTGACCAAGCCTTTAGTCAGACCTCACAGCTGAATCAATATCTGAAAGTTCATACTGAATGGATGCCGTATGAATATACACATTGTTGCAAACCCTTGAGAGATATGTCAAACTTACTAAACATCAGAAAATTCATAAAGGACAGAAGACTTACAAATGTACATCATGTAACAAAACATTTACCCAGACCTTAACCCTTAATCAACATCAGAAAATTTATACTGGAGAGAAGCCTAATAAATGTGTGCAATGTGCTAAAGCATTTCTACAGTCCTTAACCCTTACTCTACACCAGACAGCTCATATTGGTGAAAAACCTTATATATGTAAAATATGTGGTATACACTTTAACATGATCTGGAAGCTTTCTGAGCCTCAGAAAATTCATGTGAAGGAGAAACCTTGTAAGTCTTTGGAAAACATTGGTCTGTAAAAGTAACTGATTTAAAGTGGAACTTTTTCCAAATTTGTAATATTGTTCACATATTTAGATAACAATGATTTTTCATGAATAATATTTTAAAGTTAGTTCTCTCCATTTAATATAAAAGCATGTGATAAAGCATTTTTACAACCCTCAAACCTTACTCAACATCAAGTAATTCACACAGGAGAAATGCCTTACACATGTACCTTACATGGTAAAGGCTTTAGTCAGTCCTCAACACTTATTCATCATAAGATATATTTATACTTTATTGAAGCCTTCTAATTGTAAATGATGGGATAAAGCCTTTAGCCACTTCCAACCCGTATTAAACTTCAGAGAATTCATACTGGGCACAAGTCTTATAAATGTGCACTAGGTGGCAAAATGTTTTGACATCAGGTCATGCATACTGGAGAGCAACTATAAAAAAAGTAGTGTATATAACAAATGTTTTAGTCATTAGAGATGCCTTGACCAATATGAGAGACATCCATCCATAGTAATACTGTGGAAATGTAGAGACTGGCAATATTTTAACCTATATTCAAAATATACCCAACATTTTAAAGCCCTGTTTTTCAACATTCATGTCTTGTGTGGCATATGAGAATTCACACTATTAAAAAATCGAAATGAAAATTGTAGAAAATCATGTAGGTTGACCCACAGCCTTAGTATACATCAGGGAAATTCACAATGGGGTGCATTTGTACATCATAAAGAATGAATGACTTTTGTGAAATAATACAGTTCCCCTAGCCCCACAGAATTTATACATGGGAGTGGTTTGAAACATGTAAAAATTCAGGAAATTATGCAATTGAAATGGGGTACCCAAATATCATAACTCAGAGTAGAGAGTTAATGATAGGTTTCAGTCTTTGCTCTAAACCAGAATATTAGAGATTTGCACAAAGTTTTAAAAAAACACCAACCATTAGTTTTGAGTGTGCTTCAAAATGTCAATGGTGTAGATGTCTAAATATGTATAAATACTCAGAATATAAACTATAGTATATTGAGAGCATTTGAAATATTTTGAGAAAGAAATATTAAACTGATTTCAATGTTTTATCAGTTAATGCTACTATGCTTTTATTCCTGGTTTGAGTGAACTCATTAGGGTGATTGTTGATTCCTTAACAACCTGTGAACTCTTGTATATTAGGTGAGCTTCAGTCATGATTACAGTTGTATATAAGAGTGAGGACACTATCGTGCAGTGTATTGAAAAATCTGAATGAATTTGTTGGTTTTAGGTTACTCAGAAATTTAATGTATGTTACAATGGAAGTCATGCTATTTTGCATTATAGTAAGACATAGAAATATCATTAATTTTAAGTGTTTTTCTAAACCTCCCTTATAAAATGTCAAATTATTATAATTGTGGTGTATCTTCATGGTAGTCATAGTTGAATATTAGCTGATGTGGTTGGAATAACAAAGCCATCAGTGAAATATGAGGGAATATATACAGTTTATCCCTCAGTGCATAACATTGTTATACGTCCACATTTGCTCTACACTTTGCCTCCAGTGTGAAAAACAAAGAACACTGCTCTATGGGAACATAATGTACAAGAACAATAACATTCCTCAAATGTTAGCAATGATTGTGTTGATAAATAGTAACACAATTGTATTGTGATTCTTTATTTATATGTGTTAATTTATTAATAAAGGTGCATTTATTGGAACATGTTTGCATCTTTAACATTACTCAGTTTTACAGATAACAATGTGTTATTTGGTAATGTAGTGCAAATATGGCATAAGCAGTTTCTTTCCATGGTGTCCATAGACATTAAATATAGGGAAAACTTTCCTATTATTGATGCAGTCCTATTATTGATTATACCTAAGGGACCATTCTAATAAATACAATAGGTAATATGTGTTTTTTGAAGAGTTCAGCAAAGCTGCATTATAATATTGCTGTGGTGGCATTTATTTTCTGTAACTAGGAGCCTTGAGCTGCCACACCTTCTGCAATTTCACACAGTGAACAGCATCTCACAGAATCAAAGTTAAATGTCTCTTCTTGACCTGATTGCTGCCAGCTGCTCTGAGCAAATCTTCCTTTCACCTCAGGCCTTTTACCAGGCATAACCATTAGATAAGATGTCTGCATACTTTACCAAAATCTTGGTCTTTTGGTTCATTGTGAGCAATCTAAACTTAGCTCAAGAACCCCAAAGTCTTCTCCACATGAAACCTAATGAAATCACATGTGCTGGGGTTTCCTACAGTCTCCCAGCATCTGGCTTTATCCTCACATGTAGCTGCTACAGGCCTGCTGAGTATGTCTCCCAAGATCTGTGTGAAATAAAATTTGTTTCAATTGCTTCTGTGATGTTTTATCCAAGTGCTGCTCACAATCCAGAACCAGGGTGAACTGCTTAACAAATGCAAATTCTCTTAAAAATTGATTGATTGATTGATTTATAGAGAGAAAGGAATGAAGGGAGTAAGAGAAGGAGAGAAACATCCATGTGTAGTTGCCTCACACACGGTGCCACTGGGAATCTAGCCCACAACCCAGGAATGTGCCCTGATCAGAGGTCGAACTTGGCACCCTTTGCTACAACCTACGGTACCCCACAGAGCTATACCAGCAGGGCAAATGCTGATTTTTAAAATTGGAGACAGCTCCTCTTCAACAGCACTAAAATATTTTTAAAGTACAAATAAGTTTAATGTCAAAGTTCTGATTAATATTTTAATTGCTTCGATAAAGTTTATTTTAATAGATTCACATTAACAGCCAATATGTCTTTACTGCTCTATACTGTTATCATTTGACAGGTGACAGGAATCAAAGGTGTTAGATCTGAATTTAACTTTAGACTCTAGGTGTGTACTGGTGAGATCTACTTGCTTACTGAGTATTCATGTTCTTCTTCCTTTATGGAAAAATGAAAGTGTTCATTGTTTATTCTTGTTTTATTTTTCATTTTATAGTGTCAAGTACAGTTGTCTTCATTTATCTCCACCTCCCTCCACTGATTCCACCCCCCTTTGATTTTGTCTATGTGTCCTTTTTAGTTTTTACTGAAAACCCTTCTATCTTTCCTCCTTATTATCCCCTCTCAAGGCCTCTCTGTTTACTGTCAGATTTTTTTTTATTTCAGTGTTTCTCAATTCTCCTGTTTCATTTAGGACAAAGTTTTTCATCTTGATTTTCACCACATCCCTGTTTTGTTTCTGTATATAGGGTAAAGCTGCTAAGTTGCTTGGCCATTGTAGAGTGGACTCATGTAGACAGTGTCCTATAGAATCCACAGGCTCCCTGTTCAACTGAGCTGGGGGCTCCACTTCTGCCCTCCTTTCTATTGTGAGCAGTGTACACACTGCCATTGTAATTTATCCTTGATTTCTTTTGTACTTTAATAGGATAGGTTTTTATCTGGGTAAATTTGCTATGAGGACTAGCCACAACAACCAACCTCCAACCCCAAGTATTGTGGCACATTAGCTGTATAGGAGTTGATACCTCAAATTTGGACTTAACTTCAGTGTAACTCTGGTTACCAGTGAAGCTGCTCCTTCAGTCTGTTACTTGTAGAGGTAATTGGGTGGTGCTATGATGTGAAGAGAAGCTCTTTACCAGAAGTGGTTGCTTCGGGACATCCACCTGTGCTGCCACTTCTGCCCTGCTAGGTGACTTGCTATGAGATACAAAAAGATCTTTAGGTGGCTGCTACTATAGATTGTCTCAGAGGTGCTTAGGAGAAGCCAAGCTGTGACAAATGGCCTCCTGCTGTTGGCATCAGGGCAAAGGTCACATTGCAGGTGTTACAGACTATGGAAAAGGCAGGTGGTCTGTTTGATAGATATTAGAAAAGTCTGAAGCAGTATCAGGACATGCCAGATATATGGAAAAGCTACCGGAAAGAGCTTGGGTGAGCCTGCTATTTAGGTGGGGCAAGGTATCAGGGAATCAACAGAGCAGATGTATAAGATGGAGCCAGGGAGTAGGAAACTCAGGTATGGTGTCTGCCCTTCCGAGTCCTTTGGTGGCATTGGATGTTCTTGTGGAAAAGGAACAATTATCTCTGAAATCACTTCTTTCTGGGAGAACGTTTCCCCTCCAGCTCTCACCATGATTCCAGACCATTCATTTGTGTCTTTATATCCAACTGTTTCCATGATACTGAAACAGAGAGTAAGTGAGTCCTTGTAATTCTGTGCTCATGCCCTTTAATGGGAACACAGGGTACTCCAGGTACCTGCCATGTTTCTCCAGCAAACCTTCACTGGTTTCTACTGCCAAAGGTGTTGGGGACTTTTCTTCCCAGCCATGTATGGGGGGTAGGGGGTTCAGGTGTCATGCTGGGAACCATCATCTTCAGCAGGAACTTCTGCAGCCAAGGTATTTCTCCCAGTTTTTAACCACCAAATCAAATTGGGGATGTGGGACCTATAATTTACCATCATTGCAACTTCTACTCATTTCTATGTGCTTTTCTATGCTTATACGTGGAACATCAGTTCACCCAGATCAAGTGGTTTCTGAATGATGATGGTTCTGTAGTTTAGTTGTAATTCTGATGTGCTCCTGGAGCATTTGAGTATATGCTTTACCTTTTCTGTAATCTTGATCACAACCCCTAGGGTTTGTTATTTAAATTAGATGTATATGTATCTCCGATCCATTATTCATTTTTCCTTACCTCTGCTCTATTTCACTTCCCAGATGTTCTCATACTTCATGTATGTCAGTTAAAAGGCAACAGTTTTTAGTCTGCAATCACTGAGTAATAACATTCCGTTCTATTTCTTTTCTTATTTTTTCTTATCTGCGTTTTTCTTTTTCTGGCTTTTGCAAAATTCCAATGAACTTGGTATGCAGGTTCATTTCTTTTCCTCCGTGTGTTGATGAAACAGTTTTTCTTTCAGTAATGCAGGATCTTTACACTTATTCTGTAGTGGATCCACCAATTTACATTCCCAGCAATGGTGTGACAGGATTCGCTTTTCTATAATCTCACCAATACTTGTCTCTGCTCTTTTTGAGGACACTAGTTGTAGGAATTTTAAGGTAGCATCTTCATGTGGTTCAGATTTCAGTTTTCTGCAAGAGAAAGACCTAGGAATTGGGAAGATGTGAGGAAAACCAATTTGTTTAGAGAATATTTTCTTAACTTTTTCATGTCCTCAATGCAGTATAGTGTTTTACAATTTTCTACTCCCTTTTCTTCAGAAATTCTTAGCAGGCATGTTTTGGATTATTTACCAGAGAAATAAATGGCCTTTAGAATTTATTCATGTTCAGATTCAAAATTTATGTTCAGATATTTATATTCACATAGAATAAATATGTGTATCATTTTGTTGCTAAATGTTAAGATGAGCAGTATGGTTATTGTAAGTTGGTGTGTATTTGTGGGTTATGGTTAAAAAATGCCCATTTCTGGAAAATTAGGTACATGAAAATCATGAGTTTATTTATTTTAGGATTTTTGTAATCAGGTATTCTAAAATTAAATTGAAATATATGTGACCAGCATTTCTTTACTAAGCAATTCTATTTCTTTAGTATTTCTGGAAATTGGAAGTCCATCATTTGGAAATTTCTCAGATGTTTTCAGCATACCTTTACTTTCGTTGGAATTTTAGTTTTTAATATAAACTATTTATTTTGAAACTTACTTAATAGGAAACCTAGGGATCTTTTACATCTGGTCAATAATCTGTTTCCACATATTATCAAGACATGAAAACCAATAAAAAGCCAGTAATACAAGAGAAATCTACCAAAGTGGAAATTTTGTGAAACTGAAAAAATACAAAGTACAAGTCACACTATGTGAAAAGTCAGCTAATGTTGTGTATCTCAGGAACAAAAAATGTATTCAAATTGTTCATTATCTTTAGTGTTTATGCAAGTAATCTGGTATTTTAGAAAGGCTATATTACTAGTTTTAAAATTTAACCAAAACATCACTATCTAGGTCTCTCTGAGAAGCAATGAATAAAGCTCTTACTTTATTTGGTAGGGCTCATTCACATCCATTCTACTGGAAAACATGGACTCTCTGTATAAAATTCCTAATGGTGTACATAAGCATCAGAGAAGGCAGGGAATTGTATATAAGTCTAAGTTTATACCTAGTAGAGTCAACATTCCCATTTCTAGAAAGACCTCTTCAGGTTTACAGACAGTATGCTCCACTAACAGAGCATGGAGGAAGAACTGGGCTATTCATGGGAAGTGACTGATGAGTTCCTATTGAGAGATTATATGGTAGATACAACACAGAAGAAATGGTACTTCTATTAAGTAAATAAAAATAGCTTGTACTTTAAAGATTGTTCATAATCATGTCTTATTCTTAGAAATTGTTGATATAGAAGTTCCAGGTGGAATGATAAAAAGAAAACTAAAATAGTATTTGTAAGTGTATGATTCACACCACAGTTCTGTCCTAATGTTTCCACTTCTTATTGAAATATATATGACATTTTCTATTTTATTTAATATTTTATTTATCTATCTGTAGAGGGGAAGGGAACGAGGAAGGGAGAGGAAACAGTCAATGTACAGTTGCCTCTCCTGTGTCCCCCCCTTGGGAACTGGCCTGCAACCCAGGCATGTGCCCTGAGTGGGAATTGAACCATGATCCTTTGGTTCACAAGTCTGGGCTCCAATGCAATGAGTTACACTAGCCAGGGCAGTTTTCTATTTTAATGATAAAATTTAACCATCACTTATAACCCAGCATAGATAATGTTTATTTTGCCAAGAGAGTTTTTTATTTTATATTTATTCATTTTTATTGACTTTTATAGATAAAAAGACAGAGATTCAAAGGGGAACATTGTATGCTGTTGTAATTAATTATTTTATTTTATTTATTTATTTTTAGAAGGAAGGGGAAGGAAGAAGGTAGAGAAATATCAATGTATCATTGCTTTTCATGTGTCCCTTGCAAGGACTGGCCCCTGCTGGGACCTGGCCTGAAACCCAGGCATGTGCTCTGATGGAAAATCAAACCATGATCTTTTGGTTTGTAGGCTTGTTCTTAATCCACTGAGCTACACCATCCAGGCCTTTTCTGCTTAATATTTCAGTAAATGTTTTATTGTTGTTCCATTACACTTGCCCACTATTTCCCTCATCGGTTTACTCCAGTGGCCCCCTCCCCAACTAACACATTCAATCCCCACTCTACTTCCCTGTCCTTGGATCTTTCATACATGTTCCTTCACTAGTTGCTTCCCCTTCATTTCACCCTTAATCCTCTCCCATTCTTCTCAGGTTGCTCTCAGTCTTTTCCTTGTTTCTATGCATCTGGTTCCATTTTTGTGTGTTATTTTTGTTCATTAGGTTCCTCTTATAAGGACATCCTATGATATTTGTGTGTCAGTGTCTTGCTTATTTTACTTAGCAAAATAGAAATAATAAAATGTTTGTTTTGAGCTTGGAGCACTCAGGAAACTTACTGTGGTGACCAATACACAATGGAAACCTATATTTGTTTGATAAACTACATATTTCACTCATTGGCCCCAACCTTTTTAGTATTAATTTGCACCTGCAGTTATCATAGTGGTAGAAATGGAAAAACATCCAGTGTTTGGTTTCGGTATTGGAACTGATGAGCTCGCTTGCACTAAAGTGTTCAAAGACTCCTTGCAATGTACAAAAAAGTTTTTTGGGGAGAAAAGTGTGGGCGTCCACAGATGGTTAATTCCATGGCTTCAGAGAATAAGGAAAGATGAGAAGTTTAAAGTGGTGTGGTGTGTCCAGGGTTGGCCTGGGTGCAGTTCCCCTGCTACGGGTTCAAACTTTCAGGTGATTTCAAACAAGGAAACCCCTCAAGCTGCATTCCCAGTTTTTCTAGACTGACAGAAGAAGCAAGTGGTACAGCAAGGCTTTAAATATATAAGTGGTCAAGCATTTGCAAATGGATTGAGACTTTCACATAAGACTCTGAATGTTTATTCTTGAAACTGCTGATTTCTTAGTTGGGAAAGACCCTGGTTTTCCTTTCCACCTCTGTGTTCACCTCTTTTGTGGAGGATGCCCATTGAGTTTCCCTTGTAGGACATGGTTTT